>NW_026726128.1:0-89624 GCF_029784015.1 Lycium ferocissimum
GAACGACGAGACGATTCGGGTTAACTATGAAAAGTTAGGATTAAGACCATTCCGGGTACGAAGTCGGGACGTGTGACCTTCGATTTTGTCGTAAGACCTAAGTGTGTATGACGTTATTGGTATGGAATCATCAAAGAAACTTCGGGACCAAAAGTGGAATTAAGGGAAGTTGGCTATTATTGAAAGAAGTTGAGGAAAGTAAAAAGGCCATGTGGCCGGCCACCTTAGGAGTGGGCCATGGCCACATGGTTGGCTATTAGTTGAAATAAGATCATGACTAAGGGATCATTTATCATCATTTCAAGACTTAGAAAAATCAAGAACCTTGGAGAGAAGAAAAAAGGGTTGTTCGGCCATGGTTCCTAAAAATCAAGACCAAGAACTAGCCTTCTAAAATTATTTCTTTGATGCAAACCTACTAATTTGAGGGTGCTTAGTAACGTGGAGGTGTTGTTTCAAGCGTTGGATTGTTCGTTTTCATCCTTGGCCAACTTTGGACAAGTTGAGGATTTGTGAAGAAAGGTAAATTCTAATCTTGTTTCATGAGTTATGGAAGGTTGATGTGTGTTGTTGTATGTTGTTATGGATGAAATTCATGGAAACTTGGTGATTGAAGTTGAAGCCGTGAGCATGGAAAGTGGCCGTGTGCATGTGTGTTGTGTGTCTAAGTGAAGAATTAAGTTTATGTGGCTTGTTTGATTATTGTGGAGTGTTGGAATGAATGAAAAATCATAAAGTATATATGTATGGTGTGTTGGCCGAATATGGCCTTTTGTATGTGTTAAGAAATGAATTAGTTTTCTTGGAATTTTGGTTGTTGTTGTTATGTAGATTCTATGTTGGAAATGAGAGTTTAATGATTCAAGTTGGTATTGTAAGTGTTAGGGGCTGATTTGGAAGGTTTGGTGCATTTAGTGTAATTTTTATGTTTATGGAAATGGCATGGTTAGAGTGTAGATTGTTGGAGCAAATCATGTCTTGAAATCAAGGAATGTGTTAGAGTTGAGGTTCTCGGGTTTGGGGACTATTTCGGGTGGATTGGAGTGTTTGTTGGATTGTTGGAAATATTGTGTGTATTGTTTAAAGAGTTCTTGAATGTTGTTTGAATGGTTTTGGATTGATAATTGAATATGCGTTAGTTTGATTACATGTTGGTTTGTAAGTATGTAGTTGTAGTAAGCATAATTGGAATATTGTTGGAACGTGTGGAAAAGGATTTTTAATGTTCGAATGTGTTTGAATTGATTATGGATATTGTTGGAATGATTGTTGGTTTGTTGTGTTGTTGAATTTGGCCGAGTTGAATTCTCGGGGTTGGTCCATTTATAAAGGAAGTCTTTGCCCAATTTTCCGTAGGATTATGTACTAGTTGGAAATGAGCTTTTAAGTGCTTATGGTTGACGTTGGTACTTATTGATGTTATGTAGATCTTGGAGAGTTCGAGATATAAGTTTGGTTGGATTAGCGTTGTGTGCAAGCGAGGTATGTAAAGCTTAACCCTTCTTTCTTTTGGCATGTCTTAGTTCAATATAGGCTACGATACTAGCCTCGAGGAAATTCCATTCTCATGATCCGAGCCCGACTATGATTCGCGTTTGTCTTTTGGTACTCGTGTGTTGATGTGAGAAAATATTGGTTTTGATGTTGTTAGAAAAAAATGATTTTAAAGTTGCATAAAAACTTGGTTTTCAAAAGAGTTTTATTCTTAAACAATGTTGAAACTTCGAACGCTCATAACTTTCGACTAAGGGCTCGGATTGCCTCGATATCGTCGTGGGAGGTTGTATGACGTGTGATGAGTATGATTTCCATAGGCGGGCCCGGCTCGGGTTGACACTCGTCCGTGGGTCCCGCGACCTTCTTTTGCACTTTTCTGATGACGTTTGAGAGAGTTTGGTATGACGATTTTCCCGATCCCCAAGTATGGTTATTTTACTTACTTTTTGGACTTATGATAATGATTTTATGCATATGGTTGCTCACGACTCTGTTCGTGCGGTTTGTTGGTACTCGTTCGCCGGTTCCGGGCCGGTTTGTTGTCGTGCGCATTATGATATATATATTCGGAGTTATCTTTGTGTTACGGTTCCGAGACCTCGCCATAGGGCCGGGTTCCGTTTATGGAGTTATCTTTGTGATATGGCTTATGATGTGTTGTGATGATGTGTTGCGTTCGGGGATACGGAGATTTGAAATCTTACGGTGTTATGCTTTGTGTTATGGCGCCATCGACGGGCGGGCGACCATATTTTCGTGCCCTATGCATACTTTGTATTTTGAAAATAAACATTTGACATTTTGGAAAGGTACTTACTTTCGGTACTTGTTTCGAGTGTGTGTGACTCGAGATTTATTTCTTCGTATTTCCTGCTTTGCATACTCGGTACATATTTCGTCACCGACCCCCTTTCTTCGGGGGCCGCGTTTCATGCCCGCGAGTACGACGCCCGGTTTGATGATCCGTCGGTTTAGGACACCTATCGTCGTGTTGGAGTGCTCCTTTTATCCCGGAGCCCACATTTTGGTTTATACTCGTTCGCTGCATCTGTATGTATTTGTTCAGGGGTACGGCGGGGCCCTGTCCCGTCAGATGAGTTTGTTGGTCTGTTTAGAGGTCTGTAGACGTATATGTGGGTTGTGTGCCTACCCTGTACGGATGAGTTTGTATATTATATGTTTTGGGCCGATGTGCCATCAGTTAGCCTTGTCGGCTTTCGATATATATGTGTTTGAGTTTGAGATGTGTTTGAGATAGCGTTTGATATTTGTATGCGCGTAAGTCGGTGTGTGTGATTTGGGTTTGATGAATGCGTTTGGGTGCCCAACTCGGGCACTAGTCACGGCCTACGGGGGTTGGGTCGTGACAAAAGTGGTATCGGAGAGCGAGTTCGTCCTCGGATTGTCTACGACCGTGTCTCGTAGAGTCTTGTTTATCGGTGTGTTGTGCACCACATCTATAGCGAGAAGCTACGGGGCATCTAGGGTGTTATCTTTTCTTCGAATCCTAGATCGTGCCATAGAGCCAAGTCATAGGAAATGAGATTCCTTACTTTGATCTTTGATTTCACGGAGAAGAATGGTGTTGATAACGAGAAAGTGATTAGCGATGTTGGAAGTTGCAAGCACGCGAGGTAAGTAAAGGTATGAAAGACATATACGAGGTGTGTTTATTATTTTAAATCGTTGTTGATGTTGGGAGCCCCGTGAGGTCGTGATATGATATATGATCGGGTATGGGGTATGATGTGTTTGGAGATATGCAATCTTTCGAAGTATGATGTCTTGTGGCGCCGGATGGAGCGGCGACCACGTTTGTCCGCCGGGTCCCATTATGGACCGTATATGGTATGATGAGCGTTCACCGAGTGTTTTAGCGGTCCTTTGAACCGCATATACGCTTTGGTAGGTAGGTGGAATCCAGAGGCGGCACTGAATGTGGGTTCAGGTATATAAACCCTTACTATAATAATCTGATGTATGTGTGTTTGTTGTATGAATGTTGGTTGATAGCGGCAAGTAGGGATCCGAAAACCGATAGTCGGGTATTTGTAAATAACGACGATCAAGGTGTGTCTGTTGCCATAGAGAATTTGGGTGTTTGGAATGAGAAGTAGGTATGTCCGTCGGCGAGAAGTTAGTGTCGAGGTTTGGAGAGAGCTAAAATAGTAAGTGTGTTATGAGAGCGTTTGGAAATCTGTTAGAGCTTCGATTTACTCCAGATTAGGTGATGAAAGTCTTGTGATGGGGTGGACGCGATTATATTGGAGTTAGAGCATCGTATTTCATCGAAGTCCCGAGGTTAAGCGTCGGGGTGAGAGCAAATTCGGGATGGGTGACCCCACGGGAAGTTTTTGGAAATCTTGTAAGTTCGATGTAAGTGACAAATGAGAAGCTAGGATTGCGGTATGATGTGTGAACGGAAAATTGAAAGACGAAATCTAAGCCGAGGAGCAATAGAAGAGTTCGAAGTTCGAGATAAAGAGTATGATTGGTAGGTACGACTATGTGTTATGGTAATAACGGGAACTTTCCCCGAGATCCTTGGACGACCTTATAAGATTAGTTGAACATTCGAGGACGAATGTTCTAAAGGGAAGGATGTTACATCCCGTATTTTGAACGACGAGACGATTCGGGTTAACTATGAAAAGTTAGGATTAAGACCATTCCGGGGTACGAAGTCGGGACGTGTGACCTTCGATTTTGTCGTAAGACCTAAGTGTGTATGACGTTATTGGTATGGAATCATCAAAGAAACTTCGGGACCAAAAGTGGAATTGGGAAGTTGGCAATTATTGAAAGAAATTGAGGAAAGAAAATAAGGCCATGTGGCCGGCCACCTTGGAGTGGGCCATGGCCACATGGTTGGCCATTATTTGAAATAAGATCATGACTAAGGGATCATTTCATCATCATTTCAAGACTTAGAAAAATCAAGAACCTTGGGAGAGAAAAAAAAAACCCCATTCGGCCATGGTTCTAAAAAAATGAGTCCAAGAACTAGCCTTCTAAAAATTATTTCTTTGATGCAAACCTACTAATTTGAGGGTGCTTAGTAACGTGGAGGTGTTGTTTCAAGCGTTGGATTGTTCGTTTTCATCCTTGGCCAACTTTGGACAAGTTGAGGATTTGTGAAGAAAGGTAAATTTAATCTTGTTTTTATGAGTTATGGAAGGTTGATGTGTGTTGTTGTATGTTGTTATGGATGAAATTCATGGAAACTTGGTGATTGAAGTTGAAGCCGTGAGCATGGAAAGTGGCCGTGTGCATGTGTGTTGTGTGTCTAAGTGAAGAATTAAGTTTATGTGGCTTGTTTGATTATTGTGGAGTGTTGGAATGAATGAAAAATCATAAAGTATATATGTATGGTGTGTTGGCCGAATATGGCCTTTTGTATGTGTTAAGAAATGAATTAGTTTTCTTGGAATTTTGGTTGTTGTTGTTATGTAGATTCTATGTTGGAAATGAGAGTTTAATGATTCAAGTTGGTATTGTAAGTGTTAGGGGCTGATTTGGAAGGTTTGGTGCATTTAGTGTAATTTTTATGTTTATGGAAATGGCATGGTTAGAGTGTAGATTGTTGGAGCAAATCATGTCTTGAAATCAAGGAATGTGTTAGAGTTGAAGTTCTCGGGTTTGGGGATCATTTCGGGTGGAATGGAGAGTTTGTTGGGTTGTTGGAAATATTGTGTGTATTGTTTAAAGAGTTCTTGAATGTTGTTTGAATGGTTTTGGATTGATAATTGAATATGCGTTAGTTTGATTTCATGTTGGTTTGTAAGTATGTAGTCGTAGTAAGCATAATTGGAATATTGTTGGAATGTGTGGAAAAGGATTATTAATGTTCGAATGTGTTTGAATTGATTATGAATATTGTGGGAATGATTGTTGGTGTTGTCGTGTTGTTGAATTTGGCCGAGTTGAATTCTCGGGGTTGGTCCATTTATAAAGGAAGTCTTTGCCCAATTTTCCGTAGGATTATGTACTAGTTGGAAATGAGCTTTTAAGTGCTTATGGTTGACGTTGGTACTTATTGATGTTATGTAGATCTTGGAGAGTTCGAGATATAAGTTTGGTTGGATTAGCGTTGTGTGCAAGCGAGGTATGTAAAGCTTAACCCTTCTTTCTTTTGGCATGTCTTAGTTCAATATAGGCTACGATACTAGCCTCGAGGAAATTCCATTCTCATGATCCGAGCCTGACTATGATTCGCGTTTGTCTTTTGGTACTCGTGTGTTGATGTGAGAAAATATTGGTTTTGATGTTGTTGGAAAAATTGATTTTAAAGTTGCATAAAAACTTGGTTTTCAAAAGAGTTTTATTCTTAAACAATGTTGAAACTACGAACGCTCATAACTTTCGACTAAGGGCTCGGATTGCCTCGATATCGTCGTGGGAGGTTGTATGACGTGTGATGAGTATGATTTCCATAGGCGGGCCCGGCTCGGGTTGACGCTCGTCCGTGGGTCCCGCGACCTTCTTTTGCACTTTTCGATGACGTTTGAGAGAGTTTGGTATGACGATTTTCCCGATCCCCAAGTATGGTTATTTTACTTACTTTTTGGACTTATGATAATGATTTTATGCATATGGTTGCTCACGACTCTGTTCGTGCGGTTTGTTGGTACCTCTTTCGCCGGTTCCGGGCCGGTTTGTTGTCGTGCGCATTATGATATATATTCGGAGTTATCTTCGTGTTACGGTTCCGAGACCTCGCCATAGGGCCGGGTTCCGTTTATGGAGTTATCTTTGTGATATGGCTTATGATGTGTTGTGATGATGTGTTGTGTTCGGGGATACGGAGATTTGAAATCTTCGGTGTTATTTGTGTTATGGCGCCATCGACGGGTGGGCGACCATATTTTACGTGCCCTATGCATACTTTGTATTTTGAAAAATAAACATTTGACATTTTGGAAAGGTACTTACTTTCGGTACTTCGTTTCGAGTGTGTGTGACTCGGATTTATTTCTTCGTATTTCTGCTTTGCATACTCGGTACATATTTCGTCGACCCCCTTTCTTCGGGGGGGCCGCGTTTCATGCCCGCGAGGTACGGACGCCCGATTTGATGATCCGTCGGTTTAGGACACCTATCTCGCCGTGTTGGAGTGCTCCTTTTATCCGGAGCCCACATTTTGGTTTATACTCGTTACGTATCCGTATGTATTTGTTCAGGGGTACGGCGGGGCCCTGTCCCGTCAGATGAGTTTGTTGGTCTGTTTAGAGGTCTGTAGTCGTATATGTGGGTTGTGTGCCTACCCTGTACGGATGAGTTTGTATATTATATGTTTTGGGCCGATGTGCCATCAGTTAGCCTTGTCGGCTTTCGATATATATGTGTTTGAGTTTGAGATGTGTTTGAGACAGCGTTTGATATTTGTATGCGCGTAAGTCAGCTATGTGTGATTTAGGTTTGATGAATGTGTTTGGGTGCCCAACTCGGGCACTAGTCACGGCCTACGGGGTTGGGTCGTGACAAAATATCCGTCCCGGACGCGGGATATGTGGTTATGGATCATAGGCTGCACGTTCGCAGGCAATATATTATATGGATCGGGTACACGATTTCCGACTCACATCGGTCAATATAATACATTATATGTATTCCCAGATGAGCTTCCAGGTCTTCCCCCCGAGCGGGAGATAGATGTTATACCTCGCATTTATGCGTATTCGGAAAAAAAATTTGAAAACAAGTCGGAATGGTAGGAATGAGGATTGGATTGTTTGTGTTCATGTGATGTTTTGGAAAATGTAGATGTGGAAATATCGGAAAAGACTAAGGGCAAAATTGGAATCTTGGAAAATGGTTTCATGAATTACCAAAATGTGGACTAAGGAAATTGGGCTTGGAAATTGAAAAAAAAAAAGGAGAACAAGCCCAACCCATGAGAGGGTGGCCGGCCATGGCAACAAAATGGACAAAAATTTAATTCAAGTCATGTGACATGGTCACATGACAAGCTAAGAATAAAAGGGGTAAGACTTGGATAATTTTCTAGAGAATTCAAGACATGGGAAAGAAGGAGAAAAGCAAGAAAAACAAGAGAAAAAAAAGAAGGGCCATTAGGCCATGAGGATTTCAAGAAAACCACCCTCAAAATTTTGATTCCAAAAATTGTTTTCTTGCTATATTCCTACTAATTCAAGTCCCTCTACAACTTGGTGTAATTGTTTTGGAAGATGGAGTATTGGTTTCATCAATTTGGATGAACTTTGGACAAGTGAAGAAGATAGAAGAAAAAGGTAAGAATTAATCCTTTGTTATTATGTTATGAAGGTTTGTTTGTGTTGTAATATATGGAAATGAGTAGAATAGATAGAAATATGGAAGTTTGCATGGCAAAGGTGTATGTATGTGTGTGGCCGAATGCATGAAATATGGTGTAGTTAGAATGAGTTGAATTTTATGTTGTATTTTAATTGTGGTTATGGTGGAATTCACATTGGAAATGAAAGTTGAATAAATTTGGTTGAAGTTGGAATATAGGTGCTTGGCCGTGTGGTATGGTGATGTTAGAAATGGTGATGGATTAATGTTGTTTAATATATTAGTGGTCTTGTTATGATCCTTGTAAGGTAAATGAAGTGAAATGATGTAAGTTTGCATTGAAGTGGAATGTAGAGAATTTATGTTGTTTTAGTATGATTTTATGTCATTATGATAATTAAGTTGTTAAGGTGTGAATTATGATGATTGTTGATGAACTTGGAAGATGGAAATATGTTATGAATATGTATGTTGAAGATTAGAAGATTTGGATAAATTATGACTTTGGTGGAAAGTTGTGTATTTTGTATAATTTGTGTATATATTGTAAAAATGGTATGAAATGCTTCCAAATGGCATTGTAACGATTCTAGTTAGTAATGAATGTGAGTATAATGGTGTTGGTTTGAAAATGTGAAGTCGGAATGGAAGTTATTGCATTATGTTGGAAAGTTGATTAGTTGTAACATATTGTGTTTTGTTGTGGTTGTTGATGTTGATGTTGGGTTGTTGTTGATTGTTTTGAGCCGAGTTTAATCTCGGGGTGTCATATTTATAGGGGAGGTGCTGCCGAATTTTTATAGACAAGTATTGGTCAAGAATTGAAATTTCTAAGTCTCATGAATAGTAATTAGTCAAAGTGACCATTTGCAGATTTTTGACGAAACGGGATTGAAGTTTTGGCAAGCTTAAAAGGACAAGAAAGGTATGTAAAGCTTACCTATTCTTTATTTGGCACGTCTTAGACCTATTAGGCCGAAATGGAACCTCGGGGATAACTCGACTCTTCGTAAATTCGAGTTTGATTTTGAATACTATTCATTAGCAATAATTGAATCATAAAGCTTGCTTTTGGATATAAGAATGCTTCAATCTTCGTATTTTTTGCAAATGAATCCGATTACCTTAAAACTTTCTAAATAATATTATGGAGCCCAATGATTAAAATTTACGTCCGCCACCTCAATTGACCGAGGTGGGCCCACTATTTCCGATTTTCCCCTTTTGTATTTACGATTTGTCTTCGACGGCTTTCAAGGAATGTTTTAACTACTAAACAAAAGTCATTTTAAATATTCCATTAAGTCCGATGAAACGTTTAGATATGTACTTTGACTCGAATGTTACGTCCCGACATAAGTCCTCCGTGATTTCGAAAGGTACGTACTATGATTCCGTCCGATTTCATTACCTTGATTTGTCATTCGATATGCCTCATTGAGTCTCTTGAAATTTATATGGTATTTTATTGCATTTAGTTTCTCACTACTCCACTCGTGGATGCCTCAATGTTTCCCCACCGAGCCGGGCCGGGATATGTTCTCAAGCGTATGTTTCCTCGCATTGTTCGCCGTGCCTCGGTGTGAGGGGCGGGTATGACATGTACATGGGTCCGAAGTATGATGTGCCATGTACATATATTCGATATACGATTATGTTATGTGATGTGGCCACTTGGTATGTTATGATGTGTTCGGAGATATTCCCTACTCGAAGTATGATGTGTTATGGCGCGGGAGAAGGGCGCCTGCGATCATTCACCGAGTCCCATAGCGGGGCCGGCTTTGGCATATATTTTACTGCATGCATTACTTATGATTTACGGTATGCATTTTTGATTACCTATGCATCTCGTTGTTTTCCGCGCATTTCGGTTCGATTTTAATTTTATTTATTACACTCTCTCGCTTTACATATTCGGTACATTTTTCGTCCGACCCCCTTTCTTCGGGGTGCGTTTCGTGCCACGCGGTACGAACGTTTGATTTGCTTGATTCGCCGCCTAGGTTATCTGCTCGGTGGTTGAAGTGCTCCTTTGTCGAGAGCCGTATTTTGGTATAAAATTTTCTGCTTGCATTTGTACATATTCATTCGGGCTACGACGGGGCCCTGTCCGTCATATGATTATGTTTTGTTCTGTAGAGGTACGTAGACATGTGGTGTGGGTTACGTATATGTTTCGTGAGATTTGCGTACGTTTAGAGTTTATCTATGTTTTGTGACGGCCTTATCGGCCTTCGTGCGGCATGCCCACTTGTCCTTGTTAAATTATTATTTATGCTTATTTGTAATATTTTGCTAATTTAGGTTAAGGTACGTATGAGTGTCCAACTAGGGCACGTGTCGCGGCCTACGGAGTTGGGTCGTGACAAAAGTGGTATCAGCGGTTAGGTCCTCGGAATGTCTACGGACCGTGTCTAGTAGAGTCACGTTTATGGTGTGAAGCGCGCCACATTTATAAACGGAGGCTACGAGGCATTTAGGAATTGTTGACCTTCTTTGTCTTAGATCGTGCGATAGAGCTAAGTCATAGGAAATAAAATTCCTTGCGTGAGTTTTGCATACGGCGGAAATGGTAAGTGGTGACGGGAAAGGTCACACGGTAAGTTCGAATATATTTGTTCCGTTACGAAACGAGAAGTCCGAATGGTTAGAGTGGGATACGAGGCTGTATATTTTGTACGGTATTATGGGTATTTGCGGCGTACAGATTTCGAGTAATAAGAATTTGCAAAGGTGACTACCGAAGCTTAAGAAGGGTAAAATAGTAATTGTACAAGAAAGGACGTGTTGTGAATATGCCTTGGGATCCGTAAGGCCTCGATTAGCCTCGTATTATGTAATAAAGGTCGTGTGTGGAAATGGACGTGATTATACCGACATTAAGGGACTAGAATCCGTTGAAGTTGCGAAGTTAAGCGTGCTCAGGGGAGGAGCAATTTTAGGATGGGTGACCCCCCTAGGAAGTAATTGGAAAATTTTGCGAACTTGGAATTTAAAGGGATAAATGAGAAGTTAGATAGACCTAAGAATAACTATAGTACACGGGATGAATTATGACAAGCTCCAGTTTAGGGAAATGATAGTAGGGTTGCGACAAGAATATGGGCGGAAAAAAAAAAAAGTCGTGACAGGTATGAATGTAGAGGTAAGACCGTAGTGGGAAAAATACAAGAAATAAATGGAAATTTGGGGTGACCTAAAGGAAAAGGAAGTATGTGAAGCGGTACGCACTCTTACAGAAGTCGCGCAGACTGGAGCAGATTAAATGGGGAAAAAAGGAAGAAAGCACAATATCGCTTGGGAATTAGGGTAAGTTCGAAAAGCGATTGGAAATATTTGTAAGTAGAATGGTGATGAGTGTATATATATATGTATGCGTAGGACTTTTCCTTGGTGATTACATTGGTCGAAAGGCGAGTCCTAACAACAAAAGGTCGCGACTAAGGAAGTATTACGACACGGAACATAGGGGTGAAGTGAAGGGTGAGAAACAAATGTTACGGACTTCGATCCCGATTGCGTTACAAATAGTGATTGGAAGAGTTCTAACATGACGATAGTTGGAAAAGCAACTGAGTAAAGATAGTGAGAGCGAGGAGATTGAAGTATTAGAAGGAACGAAGGATAAGAAATATGATCAAGTAAAGCCTCCGAGGGAGCTGACAGGCGAGCTAGGAAATCATTGTGTAGGGATGAGAAAAAAAAAAGCAAGTTTGTAATCAAGCGAGAAGTAAAACGCGACAAGGAGATTTCCGTAGGTCTCCAAAGTAGTAGTAAAAGTAGCCTAACCCTGATCGCAATTCCGTATGCCATATTTTTGCGCCTCTTACTTCGATGAAACTCTGCCTACCATACCCCGGAACTTCTGAATCTAATTATGTTTCTACCTGATGTACCTCTGTATGTTCGATTCTGATCACAAATCGGTTTGATACATCTCACGTACATGACTCGATATGGAATCTGTCCGATATACGTTCGTACGTACGACTACGAATGCTGTCCGTAAATGTTTGTACGACGACTCCGATCGCCTAAGATAACGTCGATTATGATTTTGAGTACGTCCTTTGTTGTCTTGTCGCGCTTCGATTCGGATATGACTCCGTCGACGTCCGTTTGATCTTCTGATTCTGACGAAGATTCGGTTCGCCCTATATCCGATTTAAGACCCCGAATAGCCCTAGTGAGGGAATGTCGAAGAATGATGGAAGGAGTTGGAAAATGAAGGCCCTTACAAGTGCTTTGGTCAAGCTCAAGTCTGTGTTTGGAAGTAAGGAAACCTCCCCGAAGTGTTATGAAGCCCCATAAGGTCAGTTGAACATTCGAGGACGAATGTTCTAAAGGGGGGAGGATGTTATAACCCGCATTTTATGCGTCTTTTGGAAAAAATTGGAAACAAGTGAAGGAATGGTAGGAATTGATTTTGTTTGGTTCATAAGTTGGCTATGGAAATGTTTGTAGACTATTGTGGAAATATTGGAAAAGACTAAGGGCAAAATTGGAATGTCGGAAAATGGTTTCATGAATCACCAAAAATATGGACTAAGGAAATTGGGCTTGGAAATTGAAAAAAAAAAAATTTTGGCCCAACCCAGAAGGGTGGCCGGCCATGGCAAATGGACAAAAATTTAATTCAAGTCATGTGACATGGTCACATGTGACAAATAATATAAAGGGGCAATATTGGATAATTTTCTAGAAATTCAAGACAAATTAAGAAGGAGAAAACAAGAAAAACAAGAAAAAAAAAAAGAGAGGGCATTCGGCCATGAGGGAAAACCCCCTCAAAATCTTGATTCCAAAATTATTTTCTTGCTATATTCCTACTAATTCAAGGTCCCTCTACAACGTGGTGCAATTGTTTCGGAAGATAACCCATTGGTTTCGTCGTTTGGATGAATTGGACAAGTGAAGAAATTGAAGAAAAAGGTAAGAATTCATCCTTTGTAATTATGTTTTGAAGGTTAGTTTGTGTTGTGGTGCATGTAAATGAGTAGAACATATTGAAATATGGAAGCTTGCATGGCAAAGGTGTATGTAGGTATGTGGCCGAATGCATGAAATATGGTGTAGTTAGAATAAGTTGAATTTTATGTTGTATTCTAGTTGTGGTTATGTGGAATTTGTATTGGAAATGAAAGTTGAATAAATTTGGTTGAAGTTGGAATATACTTCATGTGGCCGTGTGGTATGGTGATGTTAGAAATGGAGTGGATTAATGTTGTTTAATATATTAGTGGTGTTGTTGTGATCCTTATGATGTAAATGAAGTGATTATGGATGTAAGTTTGCATTGAAACGGAATGTAGGAGGCTTATGTTGTTTTGTATGACTTTATGACATTATGGAAATTAAGATGTTAAGGTGTGAATTATGATGATTGTTGATGAACTTGGAAGATGGAAATATGTTATGAATATGTATGTTGAAGATTAGAAGATTTGGATAAATTATGACTTTGGTGGAAAGTTGTGTATTTTGTATAATTTGTGTATATATTGTAAAAATGATATGAAATGCTTCCAAATGGCATTGTAATGATTCTAGTTAGTAATGAATGTGAGTATGATGGTGTTGGTTTGAAAATGTGAAGTCGGAATGGAAGTTATTGCATTATGTTGGAAAGTTGATTAGTTTGTAACATATTGTGTTTTGTTGTGATTGTTGATGTTGATGTTGGGTTGTTGTTGATTGTGTTGAGCCGAGTTGAATCTCGGAGGTGTCATATTTATAGGGGAGGTGCTTGCCAAAATTTTTATAGACAAGTATTGGTCAAGATTGAAATGTCAAGTCTCATGAATAGTAATTAGTCAAAATGACCATTTGCGGATTTTCGACGAAACGGGATCGGAGTTTGGCAAGTGCAAAGGACAAGAAAGGTATGTAAAGCTTTTTATTCTTTATTTGGCACGTCTTAGACCTATTAGGCCGAACTCGGAACCTCGGGATAACTCGCTCTTCGGAAATTCAGTTTGATTTTGAATACTATTCATTCAATGATAATTGAATCATAAAGCTTGCTTTTGGATATAAGAATAACTTCAATCTTCGTATTTTTGCAAATGAATCCGAATTCGAAGACTTTCCTAAATAATTTATGGAGCCCAATGATTAAAATTTACGTCCGCCACCTCAATTGACCGAGGTGGGCCCACTATTTCCGATTTTCCCCTTTTGTATTTACGATTTGTCTTCGAGCGGCTTTAAAGGAATGTTTTAACTACTAAACAAAAGTCATTTTAAATATTCCATTAAGTCCGATGAAACGTTTAGATATGTACTTTGACTCGAATGTTCGTCCGACATAACTTCCGTGATGTACGAAAGGTACGTACTATGATTCCGTCCGATTTCATTACCTTGATTTGTCATTCGCTATGCCTCATTGAGTCTCTGGAAATTTATATGATATTTTATTGCATTTAGTTTCTCACTACTCCACTCGTGGATGCCTCAATGTTTCCCCCCGAGCCGGGCCGGGGATATGTTCTCAAGCGTATGTCCTGCATTGTTCGCCGTGCCTCGGTGTGAGGGCGAGTATGACATGTACATGGGTCCGAAGTATGATGTGCCATGTACATATATTTTGATATCCGATTATGTTATGTGATGTGGCCACTTGGTATGTTATGATGTGTTCGGAGATATTCCCTACTACGAAGTATGATGTGTTATGGCGCCGGAGAAGGGGGCGCCTACGTTCTGTTCACCGAGTCCCATAGCGGGGCCGGCTTTGGCATATGTTTTCTGCATGCATTACTTATGATTTCTGGTATGCATTTTTGGTTACCTATGCATCTCATTTGTTTTCCGCATTTCGGTTCGACTTTAATGTTATTTATTACAGTCTCTGCTTTACATATTCAGTACATTTTTCCGTACTGACCCCCTTTCTTCGGGGGCTGCGTTTCGTGCCACGCAGGTACAGACGTTTGATTTGCTGATTCACTGCCTAGGTTATCTTTCGTTTGTTGAAGTGCTCCTTTGTCCGAGCCCGTATTTTGGTATAAAGTTTCTGCTGCATTTGTACATATTCATTGGGGTACGACGGGGCCTGTCCGTCATATGATTTTGTTTTGTTACGTGAGGTACGTAGACATGTGGTGTGGGTTACGTATATGTTTCGTGAGATTTGCGTACGTTTAGAGTTTATCTATGTTTTGTGACGGCCTTATCGGCCTTCGTGCGGCATGCCCACTTGTCCTTGTTAAATTATTATTTACCTATTTGTAATATTTTGCTAATTTAGGTTAAGGTACGTATGAGTGTCCAACTAGGGCACGTGTCGCGGCCTACGGAGTTGGGTCGTGACATGCACGTTCCGCAGCAATATAATATATGTATATATATATGGATCGCTTGAACGTTCGCGGACTAAGCATGCATGGTACCCGCCTAAAAGGCACTCGTATGTCAATGAGTTGCTCTTTATCCCATGATATGATATGTTCTATATTTTCGTTTTGTTATTCATGCGTTTTGTATCCTTCCATATGTTGTTACTCATGCCTTACATACTTGTTGAACATTTGCTCGAAATATTCTCGACGTCCCTTTATAGTGGACTTTTGCGTTCATGCCCGAGTAAACAGTAGACGCACCGATCCCTGGGGGCCCACATGGCTACATATTGGAAGCGCTCCCAGATTGTTCATGGAGCGTGAGATAGGCGAGTACTACTTTTGTGTACATATTTGGGCACGGTGGTGTTATATCCCATATTTTGTACGTCGGGACATTCCGAGGTAACCATGAAAAGTTAAGGACAAGGCTATTCTGGGATACGAGATTGAGACTTTTGACATCCGATTTTGTTTTAAGGCATAAATTGCTTATGATTTTATTAGTATGGAATATTAAAGAAAATTTGGGGTCAAAAGTGAAGTTCGAGAAGTCTAGTTGCCAACGCAACAAACCGATCCTCAATCGGACATCGAGGTAAGGAGATATGGACGTTACAAGTCGGGCTGGCAGACAGGAAAATGGTCTGCGCGAATGCGCTTTGTAGAGTGGCGCGAACGTTACGAAGGCCAAGGATGATACGGCCCCGAATGCGCCACTAAGGGGCAAACGCGCTGAACAAAATTAAAGGAGGTTCAAGATGAAGTTTATATTATAAGAATGTAATAATAACATATATATGACATTTGGAGACCATATGGGATGAATTGGTTCATATGGCACTTGATGAGAAACCCTCGTTGCTGCAAGCTAAGTGGGGCCCACACGTTGGAATTTTATAAAGGACATATGAAGAGACATATGAGTAGTACATGAAAGGTTGATCAAGTCCTAAGAAGGAACCATAAGCCAAATATGGGCATAAGCCTTCCAAAAGGGCGATTTAAGAAAATATTTTCAGATGATCTGAATTGGAGGGGTAAAAACGGTATTATAAGTTTGGAATTTGGAAAAACACAAAGAATGAAAGTTGTAGATAATTGAAATAGCTTTTCAACCATAGGTTGTTGGCCCTCACACGATAGCGGGATCAAGAGTTATGACCCTTTTATGTGTGAACGAAGAGACGGAGATATCGGAAAAATTAAGTCGGCGCGAACGCGCCCAAAGGCGGGGCGCGAACGCGTCAAGGAAATATAGGTCGGTCCGTGCAGAAATCGGACCGTTCTATAAAAGGGAGAGGCCCCTATTTTCGTCTCAAACCACCCCAAACACTCCCAAAAACTCCAGAAAATTCGCCAACCTTCCACCACCATCTTTTAGCCAAAAAAGTGTATAATTCCCAAATTCGGTCCGTGGACAAATATAGTTAACTACAAAATTTGTATTAATACGTTGTGGCTTAAGTTTAAGGTGAAGGAGTGAATATATAGCCTTATTATCGCGGGAAAGGTATATATCTTTCTATTTGTGTTAATATTGATTTATTTACGAAGAAGGAAGCTTTAAAATTGTTACAAAATGGTTACGTGATGGAATTATGGGACAAACACCATATGGGGTGTTTATGAAGTATTTTGAAGTTGGAAATATTATGTTTAATGTTGGTATTGTTGTGATTGTTGTTGGTTGTTGAATTGAGAATTCGGGCTAGGCATATAAACAAGGGGAGATTCGCCGATTTTCGGTAGAACAATGAAGAATAGTATAATTTGAAACCTGTTACAAGTGTGCGATGAAGTGGATAACATTAAGTGTAAATCCTCTTAAATGTAGACTTACGAGCTTCACGCACAAGCGTAGCAATAGGAGATTGAACGGTATGTAAAGCTAACCGTTCTTTCTTTGGCATGTCTTAGTGGTAAGTGGGACGTGATACGAGCCTCGGGGTAACTCCATTCTCAAGATCCGAGCTTGTATGCGGTTCTTATTCATTTCTTAATGTTGGCTCTCTTAACGTAGTTGAACCATGATTTTTATGTTTTTATATGATTTGATTTCAAATGTTTCATAAAGACTTTTATTCCTAAAGGGTGAAGTAACTACGAACGATCGTAACTTTCATAGATGAGCTCGGATCGCCTTGAAACGTTCGTAGGAGATTCTATAATGAATAAGGTCTCCAACTTTTTTATAGATGGACTCAGATTGGGTTGATACTCGTCCGTGGGCGCGAGGCTTTCCTTTGTGTAATGGTAACGACTTTTAAAGGGATCTAGTGTGACTACCGTCTTAACCCTCGAGCGTCGACTACTTACTTCCCTATCGAGCTTGTAATGATGATTATCCCTAATTCCGTAAGTTATTTCATATGGTTTGATACGTATTTATGAGTCCTAAAGTCCTATTTGACATACCCTCGAACGACATTCGGAAGAAACTTGATTTGACTATCGTCTTGATTTTTAAATGATGATTCATATTAAATGTTCTATCGAGTCTTTGAAAGTATTTTAAATCGCATATGGTTGCTCACGACTCGCTCGTGCGTATGGTTGTTACATCCTTCACCGAGTCCCGGACACGGTTATGATATATATCGTGCGCACTATGTTATTTCCGGTGATGATCTTTGTTACGGTTCATCGAGCCTCGCTAGAGGGCCGGGTTCCATTTATATTGGTGTTATTTGAATGGCGTTACGGTAGGCTATGATGTGTTATGGGGATATGTCGGGTACGGAGATATGAACCTTCTAGTGTGATGCTGTGTTGTGGCGCCAACGACGGGCGGGCGACCACAGTTCTAAGAGCCCTATGCATGATTTGTATTTTTATGAGTAAGCATTTTGATATTTTGAATATTGCATTTACTTTACTCCTCTCGGTTTTGATTATGATCCGGTTTACTATATTTCATGCTTTGCATACTTAGTACATATTCCATCGACCCCTTTTCTTCGGGGGTTTGCGTTTCATGCCGCGCGGGTACACTTATTTGGATGATCGACTTAGTAGATTCTGTTTAGGTCGACTTGGAGCGCTCCGTTTTGTTCCGGAGCCTATACTTTGATCCGTTTTTCGTTATTATATATATGTATATATTTGTTCACGGGTACGGCGGGGCTCCGTCCCGTCATATGATTTGTCATTATTCTTAGAGGTCTCAGAGACATATATGTGTGGGTTATGGGTATCCACCGTTTAGTCGTGTACGTGTGATTTGTGATTTGAATGTCCCCCCATATTATGATAGCCTTATCGGCTTATATGTGATATTATGGCTGGATTGCGATAGCGATATGCATATTTATACATTTGTGACACTTCGGGGTGACGTTCCACTTTTCTGTAAATATATGTTATTTGTATACTGCGTAAGCTATTCGTATGCTACTTCTGATTAACGGGTGTGTACGGGTGCCCAACTCGGGCACTAGTCGCTGCCTATGGGGTTGGGTCGTGACAAAAGTGGTATCGAGCGGTTCGTCCTCGATTGTCTACGCATCGTGTCCCAGCAGGAGTCCCGTTTATGGTGTGAAGCCGGCCACACTTATAAATAGGAGGTCGCGGGGCATTTAGGAATCGGTGACCCTTTTTCTCGTCTTAGATCGTGCGATAGAGCCAAGTCATAGGAAATGAAATTCCTTACACTAACTCATGATTTCATATGAAGGACGACATCGACGAAGAAGGCGATTAACGATACCGGAAGTTACAAAGCACGCGGGTAAGTAAAGGCATGTGTATATGTCAAATAAGGTATTAAAGTACGAGTGAAATGTAAGGTTGAAAGTCGAAAGGGAAAGTAAATAGGAAAGTATAACAGGTGTGGTTCGAGTTGGACATACGAGGTAAGACTATCATTTCCATATTGTTATTGATTTAGAGCCCTGTGTGTTGTGATATGACATAATATGTATATATACGTGTTGGCTACGCGAGGCATTGTTGGTATTTCCGTGTACGGGTTTTGAGATAGTAAGAGATATAGAGGAAACTCGTCGAAATTTTTCCGGAAAATAAAGAAAAATGAGATATGGGTTGCGGTATGTTTTGAAAGGTTGTGTCAATAGTAAGGGTAGAATTTGACTAAGTTGCAAGTACGGCCGACTTTTGAAAAATAAGTTAAGGGCCAGTTGGCGACGATAGTAATTAGGAGGTTGATATTGATATGGTAAAAGGAATTTGGAAAAGGCTCGCGATGGTAAGAGATGATTTAGAAGAAGTTGGCAAATTATAATAGAGTGTCATATTAAGGTACCAACCGAATTGATAAGCAAAGGATAAATTATGACGAGTTTATAATTAGAAGAAATAATAGTATGATTGAGACCTTAATATAGAAAAAAAAAGAGATTGTGACGGATATGAATGTACCGACAAGACAGCTTGTGAGATATTAAAGATAAGATTGACCGGAAAGGGCAAAAAGTTAAGAAGTGCGACACTATAAGGCCGATTACGAACAAGATATTATGTGAATATTGTTATATCCCGCATTTTGTGCGTTGGAATATTTCGAGATCGAGTAAATTGAAGAAAATAAGTTCGACGAAAATTTAGGAAATGTTTGAATTTTTTTAAGTCAACTATGGAGGCGCATATCTCATAGTATATGTGGAGTTTTAAGGTGTTTTAAAAGCCTAAAATGAAGTTCGTCGAGTCTAGTTTGTAATGCAACAAACCGTTCATTGATAGGACATCGGAGTAGAGAATTATAGACGTTACAAACTGAACCGTTGACGCAGGAACCTTAATCCCGCGGTACCGTCGTTGGCGCTTTTTAAAAGGGATGTAACCTTATTTTTTTGGAAAGAAACAGTTCCAAAACTTTCCAGAAAAATTCAGCAAAAAAAAGAAGAGAGGAAAACAGCCAAGAGAAAGAGAAGAGAAAAGGAAAGAAAAAAAATTCCTAGCCTTCAATCTTGGTCCAAAAATTGTAATTCTCTTGTATTCTTATTAAGTTCAAGACGCTCTTCGACGTGGTATAATGAGTTTGGCGAACGAACCACGTTTGCGAAAAGTTGAAATTTGAAGAAAAGGTATGAATTTCATGTTTCAAGTTATGGAATGAAGTTATATGTTATGATGATTAGAATTAGACGAGAATTATGAAAGTGTGACGTGTGTGTGCATGGCGTGTGTGTATGTGAAGTATGGTTGTGGCCGTGAGCCATGTGGTGTGGAGAAGAAATAAATTTGATTTTACTTAGCTTGTTAATTGTATTGTTGTGACCTTTGTGACGTAAATAAAGGCTTAGCGACTCAAGTTGGCGTTGAAATGGCATGTATGCCGTTATGGGAAATTATATGAATTCTATATGATTTTTATATGATTGTGGAAGTAATGGTCTAAAGTGTGCATTAATGTTGTTGCGAATGAATTTGGAAGATGACAATGCCATTTTGTAATTTTGTTGCCATTGTAGAAAGTTGGGATGAACTAGGGTTTGATGGAAAACTTGTACATTTTGAGGAATGTGTTTGAAATGTATTCGAATGGTCTTGAACTAGTAGATAAATATGAAAACGTTGATATTGGTTGAGAAGTGTGAAGTTAGAACGGAAGTTGATGTATTATGTTGAAAGAAAGACTATTTATGTTAATATGTGTTTTGTAGCGTTTATTGGTGTTGTTGATGTTCTTGATGTTGTTGTTGGGTTGGTTGTTGTTATTTAAGCCGAGTTTAACTCTCGGGGATGTTGTATGTATAGGGGAGATCTCGCCCAAATTTTTCTGAGACAAGTATTGATTAAGATTGAAACTTCAAGCCTTATGAATAGCAAATTGGTAAATGTGACCATTTGTAGATTCGGGCGAAACGGGAATCGAGTTTGGACGAGCGTAAGACGCAATTAAGGTATGTAAAGCTGTCCCTTTCCTTCTTTTGGCATGTCCTAGGTGTGTACTAAGTTTGGATTTAAGCCTCGGGGTTATTGTTCATGGAAATCCGAGTTGAAATTGAGTACTATTCATTCAATGTAATTAAATTAGAATCCTTACGTCTTGTTGAGAAAAATGTTCAAACACCTATAACTTGCATAAGCGTAACCGAATCACCTTGAAACTTGTTCTGAGCCTTTAGATGTCGGTAAGTGAGCGCGTCTATCAAGTCTTAACATTGATTTGCGTGCGGATGGACATTAACCTTTTTATGCTAATTCGGATTAAGTTGAGACATGTTTGTGGTTTACTACGATTTAAGAAAAATTTGTTTTACACTAAAGAAAGTATAAAGCTTGATTTTCTAAAACCACTCCGAAGGGAGTACGATATTTTATTATTTAAGACTTTTCAAAACCACTCCGAAGGGAGTGTGATATTTTATTATTTAA
This sequence comes from Lycium ferocissimum, assembly GCF_029784015.1. NCBI lineage: Eukaryota > Viridiplantae > Streptophyta > Magnoliopsida > Solanales > Solanaceae > Lycium > Lycium ferocissimum. Next base: position 21,459 of record NW_026726128.1, read on the forward strand.
GACTTTTCAAAACCACTCCGAAGGGGGTGCGAGATTTTACTATTACCTGTATTATTATTATTATTATCCTTATGTCACGAGTGGCATGCCCGATGGGGCCAGGGTAGCCGTATGTCACGAGTGGCATGCCCGCGGGGCTTGAAATATTATGTCGGGGCCGGCGCATGTCCGTGGGGCCGGGATAGACGTATGTTGGACCGGCATGCCCGAAGGGGCCATCATTTTACGTCGGGGCTAGCATGTCCGAAGGGGCCGGGATAGACGTATGTTGGGACCGGCACACCGAAGGGGATTATTATCATTATTATCATTATTATTACTATTATTATTATTATTATTATTATTATTATCATCATTATCATTATGCGGAAGCGGTGCAATGCCCGAAGGGGCCATCATTATTATTGCGCCGGAAGCGTCGTCCGAAGGGCTATTTTTTTTTTAGTATGTCGGAGGCGACACACGGGTTAGGTTGCATCCTTTACTTAAGGAATGTGTGTTCATTTATATTATTTACTTAAGGATTGTTCTAGGACCCCATGTATACACTTATATTTCCTCGCCGAGGGCTGCAGTGTAATGAGCTTGATTGTGATTTCTTTTCTTCTAAATTAAGCTATGGTTATTATTTGTAATCGCTTTACATACTCAGTACATATCTGACCCTCCTTCTTCGGGGGGGCTGCGTTTTCATGCCACGCAGGTACACCCAGATGAAGAGAAGACTTTGCTAGGAGTTGTTCCCGCGGGGTTGGCGAGCTCCATCTCAGTTCGGAGTATTGCCGAGTCAAGCACTTATGTCATGGTATTTGTACATCTTAGAGACTTTGCAGACAGTGTCCTGTGGATAGAGTGTCGAGGAGCGCGAACCAGTTATAGATGTTAAAGGGTGTGTATTTTCGGATATGTTGTCGATTGGTATATTATGTGATTGATTGAAAGTTTTCATGACCTCGGATAAAAAAAGTGATCTCTAGGTTGAAATGCTTCATGGTTTTTTCTAAAATTTTTTGAAATGACGTTTTTTTAGTAACGTGAATGTTTAAGGGTTCGCTCGACTGCGAGGGAGGGTCGGGTGCCCATCACACCCTAGTAAGGTCGGGGTGTGACAAATATAGTAAGGAATGTTATGAAAATGAGCAAGGCTTGGCGAGGAAGTGACTAATAGATATGACGTGATCTGTGTGACTCAAGTATGAAGGTGAGTTAGTGGAAAAAAAAAAGAGAGGAAGAGGAATTTATGAAGTTCTTCTACAGGGAAAGTATAGAATAGAAGTTACGAGATAACGGAAACGATAGCGAGCACAAAAAAAAAATATGGACGAAGAGAGAGGAGGAGATGAAAAGAAAGGTAAGTAAGATAACAGTGCGGTAATAGATGGCGACATGGGTAGCCATGAACACGGGTAATAACAACGACGGAACTGTGACAGGCCAAATCACAGAAAGGCGAATAGCGAAGTAGAATGAGTGTTAGGGAATGATTGGTATGATAATAACAAATAGGGAGGAACAGAATATGTTTTGAAGGCGAGAAAGGGGTTATGTAGGTGTAGTATTTTCCGGAAGATATGGCGGTATTGTAAAATTCCTCGTGCGCTAAAAGGAAAAGGATAGACAAGGACTGAAGGAATACAGTAAAGGGATATTAAAGGAGTACGAATATGGAACGAAAAGGGAATACATAGTTATGAATTTAAAGGTATAGTGTGACGACATGGTGATAAGATAAGACTAATATTGCAACGAACTTGGAATGTTTTAAGTAAGTTAGAAGCATGTGTTGGGTACACAGTAAGCGTAAACGGGCCTAAAGCATAAAGGGGTACTGCGTGCACACGATTTCACCTAAAAAATAATGGAATCTTTAAGCGACAAGACGGTAGGCTTAGGGAATAGATGGCGCAATGTAATTTCATCAAAGGAAGTAGATGGTATCGGTTAAGGTGAAGATACGATTTCAAGAGAATTTTGGGCACTTATCGTTGGAATATAAATGCCAATTAACTGAGAATTTGGAATAACTACGGATATTAAATAATTATTGGGTCAGAGTAAGAGACCCTTTTTAATTCGGCGGGAGATGTGTTACGAGGGCGTTTTGAAATCTGTCCAGACTCTAACTTACTCCAAATTATATGCTGAAGGTCATGCGGCGAGGTCGACGCGATCATACTAGCGTTAGAGCATCAAATCTCATCAGAGTTTCAAAGTTAAGCGTGCTGGAGTGGGAGCAATTTTAGGATGGGTGACCCCCCTGGGAAGTTTTCTGAAAGTCTTACAAATTCAGACGTAAGGAATAAATGAAAAGTTAGGTTAATCTAAGGAAATACTAGAGTCTGCGGAGTGGGCAGAAACCTTAAGAGGTCGTGTAAAACGAGGCAGATTGAACCAGTGAAAAAGAAAGAAAGTGCATTGCAGCCTTAGAAACAAAATAAGTCGAATAGTGTTGGAAATGTTTTGTGAATAAGATGGTAGCGGTGATGTATACGTATGTATATGACATCTCATACATGGCTGTATTGAATCCCTATAATCGACATTGTGATGTGTTGGAAGGCATTAATCGGACAGGGTAATGAAGTGCCAGTGAAAGAAAAGATGGCACCTATGTTATGAGGCAAAGATGTCGTTTTCACTACGAGTTAAGCTTGGAGAGTTCTAAGATAATGATATCTGGGAAGGAAAGAGAGTGCGTGGATGGAAAGTAAAGTGACCGAAAATGTCGGAAAAAGCGAAAGGATAAGGAGCATGAGAGAGTGAAGCCTTCAAGAGAAACGACGGGCAAACGCGGAACTAGTTGGATAGGGATTTGAAGGTAGGTATGTGAAAGGAATAGAGTATGGTAATATAGAACGAAACAGAACGAGAAGTAAAAGGAAGAATGATTGGTTGCGCAACGATTCTAAGAGATTTTCAACTCTCGAAAGATAAGTGCCGCGGACGATGGATATCAAAAATTTATTATTGGTGTGTTAGGACCTCCTGAAAAAAAAGGGGGAGAACATATTGGACTTGGAAGAGATTATGGTATTTTCATACTCCATAAAGGAAGATTTATTAGCTTGGAGCTAGAGTTCAAAACGAATCGCCGAGACAAGGGAATTGGGGACACGTATATTTGTGGTATGAGAAAATCGTAAGGAAGTAAGAATTTCCGTAGTCCTATGTTTTTGAGTGGTGTGATAAGATTTGAGGGGTAAAGGTTAAAGAACCAGCAGAAAGTAAAGCTAAAGGAATGGTTGTGGCAAGAACCCAAGGATTTAATTTGAACTCGAATTATGAGTTGCCATAAGTGTAGTTGTACTGTGAAGGATAGCGAAGGGTGCAGAACCATTTCGTATATACATACTTTGGATCGACGAAAGTAATCCGGGGAAAGAACTAGGAGGAATAGTTTCAGGGACATAACCATTATACCCACTAGCAACAAAGTCACGTTGAGTGAGCACCCTAATGTAGAAGTAAATGGTGACAAAGATGTAAGGACTAATAATGCCGACCATTAAACCACAAGTGAGTCCTAGCACAGCGCGCCGTGTCCCCCCGTACTAACATGTGCCGAGCGTACTATTTAAACGCTAAGGAACATGTTGCGGGCCTGCGTTATTGATTTCAGAGGTAGCTAGAATAATTGTCTGCCACTTATGGGAGTTGCCGATAATCAGAGCTACTATTCTCGTACCGCGTATAGCCGTATGAGGCTCGGTATGGCGTAAGGTACAGAACACCGATTGGCTGGTCCAATATTGGTAAAACTAAATTAATTGGGGCCAGATATGATTCATTAAGTAGCTGGCAAAGTGAAACTCATTCGGGAGCGGTTATTAGCAGCTCGGAGGCAACAGAAGTCATATAAAGATGCTCGACGTCGACACCTAGAATTCCAGGTCGACGATTGGGTATCTTTGGAAGTGTCACCCATGAAGGGTGTTATGAAGTTCGGCCGAAAAGGAAGCTCAGCCCGAGCCCGAGGTATGTTGGGCCTTACCAGATCGCCCGTAAGGTAGGCAAAGCTGCCTATAGATTATATCTACTACCCGAGTTGGAGGTGTGCGTCCAGTCTTCTACTTGTCAGTGCTTCGTAAAGGTATAGGCGATCCCTCCAGAGTATGTTCCGGTGGATAGTGCCCTGTGCACCGTAAAAGTCATTCTACGCGAAACAGCTTATAGCCATACTAGATCGGAGGGTGAGAAAGCTGCGTATTAAAGATGTGGTTTCCGTTAAGGTATTGTGACAGAACAATATCAGGAAAGAGATGAAGAATACGTATTCCTACTTGTTTCCTATGACTCCAGGTGATCTAATTTCCCAAATGGGTTGTGTTGATTGAATAATGAACTGTATGTGACGGCTATGAAAGAGACTCCCCCGAAATGCTTATAAGACCCTATAAGACTAGTTTAACATTCGAGGTCGAATGTTCTAAAGGGGGGAAGGATGTTATATCCCATATTTTGTACGTCGGGACATTCCGGGCTAACCATGAAAAGTTAAGGACAAGGCTATTCCGGGATACGAGATTGAGACTTTTGACATCCGATTTTGTTTTAAGGATATATTGCTTATGATTTTATTGGTATGGAATATTAAAGAAAATTTGGGGTCAAAAGTGAAGTTCGGGAAGTCTAGTTGCCAACGCAACAAACCGCTCCTCAATCGGACATCGAGGTAAGGAGATATGGACGTTACAAGTCGGGCTGGCAGACAGGAAAATGGTCTGCACGAATGCGCCAGAGAGTGGCGCGAACGCACAGAAGGCCAAGGACCTATCACACCCCGCTCTTACTAGGGTGTGATGGGCACCCGACCCCATATTCGAGCCGAGCGAACCCGCCGACTCTTATTACTCACATATTCTCTTTGGTTGCTTAAATCAAATATAGATAAAATACATAGTAAAATTTTCAAAATTTCTTTTGTCGTTTCCAATTAAACACAATCTGTAAACATAAGGGGCTCTGTATCATAATGTATAATAGAAACACATCGGCTCGTGGAACCATTTTCAAGACTGACACACTAAACCCACGACTCTGTCTGCAAGGTCTCTAGCTTGAACATGACATCATAGCATAGGACTCTTGACCCGGCAACTCTCGAGCAAATGGAGATGATAACTCCGCCGGAACATCTTCTATAATGGCTTCTAATCATCCGGGTGTACACGCGCGCGGCATGAAACGCAGCCCCCGAAGAAGAGGGGTCAGTACGAACAATGTACTGAGTATGTAAGGTATGGATAGTAACATAATAGGAGATATAGCTATGAGTAGCAACATAGTAACAACTGTACTCATGAGTCATAACAGAACGGAGCTGTAGAACATATCATATGCTGTAAAAGTAGTCTGTACATCTGAGTGCCTCTTAAGGCGGAGTCATTCATGCTTACTATTACTTTTATATACATACATAACCTGTCTGAATCACATAGCATCATTAGCCCGCGTCCGGGACAACATGAACCGATATGGGATTTGCCTGAACCAATGCGGGATTTGCCTAAACCAATGCGGGATTTGCCTAAGGCAAGCCTTATACTTACCCCCCACTCTGGGACTCAGCGTTCTTACTGAGGTTTGCCCCACCATTGGGTTTGCCCCACCATTGGGTTTGCCCCACCACCGGCTCCGATACATACATCATGTTATAGCATGCAGGAGAGCCCGAAGGAAAGCTACAACTCTATCGGAGTGACGTAAGGTCGGTAACCTCCGATTACATTATGGAACAATCAGGATCATCATGTCTCACCTTGAAGGAACAATTATAAGGCGAGACTATCAATCAAGGATAACATCACGGGAAAACATAAAACAGGATCAAAACCTATCATTTCACATACTTTGAAACCTTTAAAAATAGTCATTATCCAAAAATAGTTTAACATTTCATATCGTCGTATTCATGGTAAGAACATATCCTTGCAATATTCATCATAGACGTTTTCTCATATCTGGCATCATCATTGTCATCATAAAAATCGTAGTCGTTGTTTTATGTCATAAAAACTTTTAAAATCGTAAGGCTTAGTTTTTGGAGAAAATGAATAGTTTTGAAAACATTTATAGACCTTAAGAAAGGAAAGTTATGCTTTAGAACTATTGCGTTCGTCTTTTGAATATAAGGACGTTATGGAAGCATTTAGCACATCTCATGTATGAATCATGCCATAGAAAGAAAAGGGACAAGCCTTAACATACCTGCGCCGCGCCTTACTAGCTACGCTTATTCATCCAAGCTTGGTTCCACTAGTCTACATTCAAGAAAGTTGATGCAACCATTAGATTCATTGACATATACTTGTCGTAACCTTTCAAGTTCCTTCACTTATGGTCCACGGAATTTCATAAAGATCTCCCCTATAAATATACCGTCCCCGAGAGTCCGTCTCGGCCAATTTCAATCAACCACAATCCGGGAATTCAACCCGGCCAAACTATCAACAATACTAATACTTATTCCAGCAATACTTCAAGGTTAAATTCAATCTAATTCAATTCAATTCAATTCAATTCGCATAATATTCTAACGACTCACTCGACGTACTACTTCACCCGAAATCTTCAAATTTAACAACAACCATACATTTCATTATCGTTCATATTCATTAACTTCAACCACATTCTTTGTTCTACATCACACAATCCATCACGACGACAACTAGAATGCCAAATTACGTCAATTTACATTAGCTTACCAAATCACCTACCATTCGGTTACAACAACTTCTTATACATTTTCATGCATTTCCATCCATCTCTATACATTTCAACAATAACAATATGCTACATAAAATCAACTCATTCTCCCATACACACAACACACACTCACAATCAACTCATGCAACACAATACACGGCTACAAATACCATCCACAACGCAACAATCAAATTACTAAATAATATTAATTCATCACCTCAATCCAACACCACACATATATTCGGCCAACATACAACACACATATTTTCATATATTCCATCCATTTCTTCAACCTACAACATATACAAACCATCCACAACATACTAAAAAAGATGAAACCTTACCTTTTCCTTTGATTCCTCACTTGGCTAGAATTGTAACTTTGCAAGAATAATTGGTTTCCTTGTTCCAACAACTCTTCCATGTTAAAAAGGACCTTCCATTTAGTGGAAATAATAGAAGAAAATATTTTTTTTTCCTTCACTCCCTCTTGGGCCTTGTTGGCCGAACCCCTCTCCTCTTTTTTTTTTTTTTTTTCTTTTTTTGTTTTGCTTATTCTTTCTTTCTCTTCCACTCTCTTCAATTAAAAGAAGACTCCTCACTTATATATATATATATATATATATATATATATATATCAAGTCATGTGAGGGGCACATGCCCTCATCTTCTTCTTTTTTTTTTTTTCTAGACTTTTTTTTCTTTTTCTTTTTCTAGAATTTTCTTTAAATTTCCCCAAGGATGACTTAATTCCTTTCTTCTTTCCTTTCCCTAGAACTTTCTTAAAATACAAATATGGCCCCTTTCATGAACTTTCTTGAACACTTCGTGAAATTACCATTTTGCCCCTAATCCTTCACAATATTACTATGAGCCATTTCATGAATTTCTTTTTCCACCCTCAACCTTTCTCAATATTTCCATACTACCATTGTTCACAAATAATATTCCTAACAACCCACATATTAAAATTATTTTAGAACATAGTCTTGTCCTTAACTTCTCATCATTTTCTCGCAACATTCGAACGTACGAAGTACGGGCTATAACATCCTCCCCCCCTTTAGAACATTCGTCCTCGAATGTTCGGCTGATCTTATGGGTTCCTGTAACACTTCGGGGGAGTTCTTTTTATAGTTGTCCTTTCTCTTCGAGCCCATTCTCTTTATCCCTCACTCCATTTCCATACCCCTTCGTCCACTATTCGTCCTTTTATTTGCTTAACTCACTTGCCCATAGTTCCTCTTTAACTGTGCGTCTGTGCTGTAGCTGTACGTCCATATTTCGCAAGTGTTCCGCTACTCTTGTTCTTAGCACAGGATCCTTACAATTTTCGCTCTCTCTTCACCCTTATTCATCGGGTCTTTTACTATATTTGTGATGCTATAGCCGAGCGGTCTCCCATACATGTTCCCTTCACTCTATTTTATTTCCGCTAAGATAAAATCCCTCAGACCTCACATGAATTCTTATTCCATACCTTCAACTTCCACTCGGCAACGTCGACCCCTTACCTTTATATACCTTTCAATACCGAAGTCTTATAACATCGTCACTACTTAGTCATTCCTTCTCTTACTTCATATTTCCTTATTACGGTTACTATTCCTTTAGCCTCACTTGTCGCAATTAGTTCTCGAATTCCATATATTTCTCTCCTGTCTTCTTTTACCACACTCTATCCCCTTTTCACATGCTTACTTCGAGTTCTTACTCAAATAGTCTCGCGCTTTGCTGGTAATTTCACTCAGGAGCACCACTTACTGAGGTTTCCTACCTTTCTCTTTCTTCCGTCATTTTGATCCCTTCGTGTCCCATCTATTCCCTCTCTTTCTTTTCCAACTATCGTTTCCACTCTCAACCTATAATAAAATGATAACAGCTTATTTTGCAATACTTGTACCATTTACTCTTGCTGTCACTCAAACTTCGGTACCCTTACTCGATTGATGCCCTTTTATACCGTAGCTTCGATTGCTGGGACTCACATGTCCACCGATACAATCATATATGGGATATCCTACACCTTCATATAAATATATAATTACTATCAACTAATCCACAAAATACTTCCAAACACTGTTCAAGCCTATCCTATTTCTAGGGCTGTGATGTACTTCCTGTCTCTTCACCGAGCAAGTCTGCCTCGTCCTGCGCGTCCTCTTATGGTCTCCAATCATTCCATATGCTCTAGTTTCCCTTAGGCTACCCTAACTTTTCATTTGTCTCTTATGTCTCAATTTATAGAATTTCTTGCCAACTTCCCAGGGGGTCACCCATCATAGAATTGCTCCCACCTGAGCACGCTTAACCCAAAAACTTCACTGAAATTCGGTGCCTTAATGCCGATATTTTCGCATCCGCTTCCTCACATGACCTTTATTACATGTTCGGGAGCAAGTCGAAGTCTTACAAATTCTGAAACATTTTCGTAACACGTCTTTTCTTTTATAATTACTATTTTACCCTCTTCGATTCCCGATGTTCACCTTCCACCTGTGTGTATGACTACTGTCCATCCTGGTCCTCTAGATTCTCGATGGTAGTGATCACACGTTCATCGCCACACCAAATCCATAACCTTTCCAAAACAACACATCTCACTTTTGGCCTATTCGCAGTTTTCCCTTTCCCTGCTTCTTCCGTCGTACGTGAGGCTTATATAAGGAATTTCTTTTTCCTATGACTTGGCCCTATCACACGATCTAAGATAGAAAGAAGGTCAACGATCCCTAGATGCCCCGCAGCCTCCTGTTTATAAATGTGGCCGGCTTCACACCCATAAACAGGACTCTACCGGACACGACTTTGCGTACATCCCTTAGGACCGACCTCGCTCCGATACCACTTTGTCACACCCCGCTCTTACTAGGGTGTGATGGGCACCCGACCCCATATTCGGAGCCGAGCGAACCCGCTGACTCTTATTACTCACATATTCTCTTTGGTTGCTTAAATCAAATATAGATAAAATACATAGTAAAATTTTCAAAATTTCTTTTGTCGTTTCCAATTAAACACAATCAGAAACATAAGGGGGACCGTATCATAATGTATAATAGAAACACATCGGCTCGTGGAACCATTTTCAAGACTGACACACTAAACCCACGACTCTGTCTGCAAGGTCTCTAGCTTGAACATGACATCATAGCATAGGACTCTTGACCCGGCAACTCTCCAGAGCAAATGGAGATGCCAACTCCGCTGGAACATCTTCTATAATGGCTTCTAATCATCTGGGTGTACCTGCGCGGCATGAAACGCGCTCCCGAAGAAGAGGGGTCACATACGAACAATGTGCGAGTATGTAAGGTATGAATAGTAACATAATAGGAGATATAGCTATGAGTAGCAACATAGTAACAACTGTACTCATGAGTCATAACAGAACGGAGCTGTAGAACATATCATATGCTGTAAAAGTAGTCTGTACATCTGAGTGCCTCTTAAGGCGGAGTCATTCATGCTTACTGTTACTTTTATATACATACATAACCTGTCTGAATCACATAGCATCATTAGCCCGATGTTATATCCCGCCTTTTTGCATAATCAAAAAAATGCGAAATAATTGAGAATTATGAGAAAGAAGGCCATGTTTGAATTTTTCTTAGTAGGTGTGGCGGATATGACAACTTGAAGGTGGAAGCATCCGGCTTGAGAAGGCTTAAGGGCAAAATTGGAATTTTGGAAATTGTGTTTCGGAAATTTCAAAACGAGATTTTAATGAATTGGGCTAAAAAAAAAAAGATGAAAAATGAGGCCTAACTTTGGAGGGTGGCGGCCATGCCATGCTTGGCCCAAGCCCCACCAATTAGTCATGTGACTAATTATATTAAGGGATAAGTTTTCAAGAATCTTCAAGAAAAAACAAAGAAAGAACAAGAAAAGAAAGAGAGGAGAGTGCACGGCCAAGAGAGAAAAGAGAGAAAGAAAAAGAAGAAAAATTCTTGGAGCTAAATCCTTGGTCCAAAAATTGTGATTTTCCTATATTTCTACTAAGTTCAAGATGCTCTCCAAGTTGGTATAATTTTTAAGGCAAGAAGAGCTTCTTTTGGCAAGTGGAAGAAATTGGAAAGGTAAGGATTTCATGCTTTTATTATGTTATGAAAGGTTTATGAATGTTAGAATAAGTGGAATGGTATGAAAATCATGGAATTGTGTTTGGGTATGTGTTAGCCGTGCATATGTGTGAGTGTGTTGTGGCCGTGTATGTGCATGGTTGTGTATGGAAGATGTGTTGGATTTTATGTTGTATTTTAGTTGTGGTTATGATGAAATTCATGTTGAAAATGAAAGTAGAATGAATTGATGGAAGTTGGAAAAATAGGATGTTGGCGTGAGCCATGAGAAAAATTGAAATGAAGATGAATTGCTTTGTTTGATATGTTAGTTGTGTAGTTATGATCCTTGTATTGTAAGTATAGAAAAAAAATGATGTAAGTTTGTATGAAAATGGAATATGGAAGTTTATGTTGATTTGGTATGAATTTATGAAATGATGGGAATGAAGTGTTTAAGGCATAGAATATGAATAAGGTTGATGAATTTGGATGATGGAAATGTGTTATGAACTTGTATGTTAAAGATTGGAGGAATTGGATAAATTGTGGTTTTGGTGGAAAGTTCGCATGCTTTGTATATTTTATGTATATCTTGTATATACGTGGTAGAAATGTTATGATATGTTTCCGAATAGAATTTGTAATGATCTCGATTAATATGTTGAGATTGAATTGGAAGCATGAAGTTGAAATGAGAATTATGGCATTATGTTGGAAAGTAGGCATATTGTGTTGATTGTTATTGTTGTTGGTGATGTTGTTGGCTTATTGTTGGTTGTTTTGAGCCGAGTTGAATCTCGGGGGTGTCATATCTACAGAGGAGGTGCTGCCGAAATTTCGGTAGCCAAATGCTTAACCAAAGTTGAAATGTTAACTTGCATGAATAGTAACTGGTAAGAGTGACCATTTGCGTATTTCTCGACGAAATGGAAGTGAAGCCAAGCGAGCATAAGGCGTAATTGAGGTATGTAAAGCCGTCCCTATCCTTCTTTGGCATGTTTCGAGTGTACTAGGCTTGGAAGCGAGCCTCGATTGGACTCGCGTCTCATAATCTAAGATTGAAAATAGCGCCAAATCGTTCAATAAGATTGAACCTATTTCTTCACGTATCGTCATCAAAATGATTTATGTGTACGAAACCTCCCCAAATGGACTTGGATTGTCCCAAACGCTTATAAATGATTTTATAAAGTCTATGATCCGTAACTTATGACCGCCGCCTCGACTTGACTCGAGGTGGGCCCACAGATTCCGAGACCTCTTATTATGGTTCTAATTAATTTATTTCTTTACAATGTTTAGAGAAATCTTTTGATGATCGCACCGTTGTCGAACGATGAATATGATGAATTTTATGATATGTCTTGACATGAGTTATGATCCTTAAAATATGATCTGAAGTCGTAATCGTGCCATCCCCAAAAAGGGCATACATATACCTATACGAGTATCGTCCGTTCTCCTTGAAATGATATGTCATTTGTGTTGTTCCGTTTGCTTAAGAACGATCCTTCTGAATCTTTTGTAAGTCCCCTGATATATTTGTTACGTACGAATAGTCTCCAAAAACCCTGATTTGACATAATCCGTCATGGCATCCGAAAGGTACGTATTATGACTATTTGTGTGATTGGTCCGTTGAGTCCGGACTTATATGCATATGTTTCTCGCACTACTCGTTCGTGCAAGCTATGATATGTCTTTTCACCGAGCCCGGCCAGGACATGTTCTCGTGCGCACTTCTCTCGCATTATTCACCGAGTCCCTCGTACTTGCGGGCGGGACACGTTATTTGTATATGATTGTGATATGATGATACGGGGATGGCGGCCAGGACGGCATATGATTATTATTCACCGAGACCGCGGAGAGGTCGGGACACGTTATGTATACATGATATATGATTTGTGAGATATGATTCCATATTACCGAGTCCCTTAATAAGGGCGGGACACGTCATCCGCACATATGATACATGATTCGTTATGCATGACTTTACTTACCGAGTCCCTTATCCGAGGGCCGGACACGATACATGTTCGCATGATATTATATAATCTCGATATGCATTATGTCTTCTCGAGGTCTCGGACACGGTGTTACTTTTTGTACTTGATTCGATTGGCCTCCGTCCGTTATGCTTCTCGTACTCGTCTTTGATCATGGTTATACTTGTTACCTTTTCTCGCTTTACATACTCGGTACATCTTCGTCGACCCCCTTGCTTCTCGGGGGCCGTGTTACATGCCCACGTGTACGGACGCACCGCGTGATACGCCACCGGTCTAGGACTTCGATCTCGCTCGTTTTTGAGGAGCTCCTTTGATCCGGAGCCGATACTTTTGGTATATATCCGTCGTTGTTCATATGTTCGTATATATGACTATTTGGGTACGGCGGGGCCCGTCCCGTCTTCGATTCTTACGTATGTTAGAGGTGCGGACATGATTGTGGGTTGTGAGTTGTCACCGGTTAGGTACGTATGTTCGGGTTTGCGACTCTACCCATGCATTGTGATAGCCTCGGCGGCTAGTGTGCGGTGTCTAAGTATGTTTATGTATGTATATATTTTCATGCGACGTACCCGATATTTGTATGAATTTATGTATGTCAAAACGAGATTAGCTATTTGATATGCCAGATCTGTCAGGTAGGTGCGTATGGGTGTCCAGTTAGGACACCAGTCGCGGCCCACGGGGTTGGGTCGTGACACCCGCGTCCGGGACAACATGAACCGATATGGGATTTGCCTGAACCAATGCGGGATTTGCCTAAACCAATGCGGGATTTGCCTAAGGCAAGCCTTATACTTACCCCCCCACTCTGGGACTCAGCGTTCTTACTGAGGTTTGCCCCACCATTGGGTTTGCCCCACCATTGGGTTTGCCCCACCACCGGCTCCGATACATACATCATGTTATAGCATGCAGGAGAGCCCGAAGGAAAGCTACAACTCTATCGGAGTGACGTAAGGTCGGTAACCTCCGATTACATTATGGAACAATCAGGATCGTCATGTCTCACCTTGAAGGAACAATTATAAGGCGAGACTATCAATCAAGGATAACATCACGGGAAAACATAAAATGATCAAAACCTATCATTTCACATACTTTGAAACCTTTAAAAATAGTCATTATCCAAAAATAGTTTAACATTTCATATCGTCGTATTCATGGTAAGAACATATCCTTGCAATATTCATCATAGACGTTTTCTCATATCTGGCATCATCATTGTCATCATAAAAATCGTAGTCGTTGTTTTATGTCATAAAAACTTTTAAAATCGTAAGGCTTAGTTTTTTGGAGAAAATGAATAGTTTTGAAAACATTTATAGACCTTAAGAAAGGAAAGTTATGCTTTAGAACTATTGCGTCTGTCTTTTGAATATAAGGACGTTATGGAAGCATTTAGCACATCTCATGTATGAATCATGCCATAGAAAGAAAAGGGACAAGCCTTAACATACATGCGTCGCGCCTTACTAGCTACGCTTATTCATCCAAGCTTGGTTCCACTAGTCTACATTCAAGAAAGTTGATGCAACCATTAGATTCATTGACATATACTGTCGTAACCTTTCAAGTTCCTTCACTTATGGTCTGCCGGAATTTCGGCAGCATCTCCCCTATAAATATACCGTCCCCGAGAGTCCGTCTCGGCCAATTTCAATCAACCACAATCCGGGAATTCAACCCGGCCAAACTACCAACAATACCAATACTTATTCTAGCAATACTTCAAGGTTAAATTCAATCTAATTCAATTCAATTCAATTCGCATAATATTCTAACGACTCACTCGACGTACTACTTCACCCGAAATCTTCAAATTTAACAACAACCATACATTTCATTATCGTTCATATTCATTAACTTCAACCACATTCTTTGTTCTACATCACACAATCCATCACGACGACAACTAGAATGCCAAATTACGTCAATTTACATTAGCTTACCAAATCACCTACCATTCGGTTACAACAACTTCTTATACATTTTCATGCATTTCCATCCATCTCTATACATTTCAACAACAACAATATGCTACATAAAATCAACTCATTCTCCCATGCACACAACACACACTCACAATCAACTCATGCAACACAATACACGGCTACAACTACCATCCACAACTCAACAATCAAATTACTAAATAATATTAATTCATCACCTCAATCCAACACCACACATATATTCGGCCAACATACAACACACATATTTTCATATATTCCATCCATTTCTTCAACCTACAACATATACAAACCATCCACAACATACTAAAAAAAGATGAAACCGTACCTTTTCCTTTGATTCCTCACTTGGCTAGAATTGTAACTTTGCAAGAATAATTGGTTTTCTTGTTCCAACAACTCTTCCATGTTAAAGAGGACCTTCCATTTAGTGGAAATAATAGAAGAAAATATTTTTTTTTCCTTCACTCCCTCTTGGGCCTTGTTGGCCGAACCCCTCTCCTCTTTCTTTTCTTTTTTTTTTCTTTTTTTTGTTTTGCTTATTCTTTCTTTCTCTTCCACTCTCTTCAATTAAAAGAAGACTCCTCACTTATATATATATATATCTCAAGTCATGTGAGGGGCACATGCCCTCATCTTCTTCTTCTTCTTTTTTTCTAGACTTTTCTTTTCTTTTTCTTTTTATAGAATTTTCTTTAAATTTCCCCAAGGATGACTTAATTCCTTTCTTCTTTCCTTTCCCTCGAACTTTCTTAAAATACAAATATGGCCCATTTCATGAACTTTCTTGAACACTTCGTGAAATTACCATTTTGCCCCTAATCCTTCACAATATTACTATGAGCCATTTCATGAATTTCTTTTTCCACCCTCAACCTTTCTCAATATTTCCATACTACCATTGTTCACAAATAATATTCCTAACAACTGTTATATCCCGTATTTTTAACAACGGGATAACTTGAGTTAATATGACAAGTTAGGATACAAGGCTATTCCGAGGCAAGAAGTCGGGATTTTCTTTAATCATGACTTTCTTTTAAACGAGTGGTATATGACTTTCTTGGCATGGAAATTGTTAAGTAAACATTTGGGGCCAAAAATGAAATAAGAAAAATTTGTAAATCATTGTAATTAAAGGGCCAAAGTGGCCGGCCAAGGACTTGTGGGCCTTGGCCACATGAATCATTTTCCTTGGCTACTTAAAAAGGATGACTAAGTCATCTTCTTCTTTATTTCTCATTCTAGAAAAATCAAGAAAATAAGGAGAGAAGAAGAGGAGGAGCTCACGGCTTAAGGAGGAAAAAATCAAGTCCAAGAAACTTGCATCAAAAAAATTGGTTCTTCCATCAAAACAACTAAGTCAAGGGTGCTTGTCGACGTGGAGGCGTTGGTTGGATTGATAAGCCATCCGTTTCTCTTGTTCACCACCTTAGTTGGCGTGTGGAGTGAAGAAGAAAAGGTAAGAATTAATTTTCCTTTATGTGTTTTGAATGGTGTGGACGTGTGGTAGTGTGCAAACATGCATAAAATTCATGAAAACTTGGATGTGGGAGTTGAACCGTGGCCATGGTGGATGCATGGCTTGTAGCCGTGCATATGTAATATTGCGTAGAAATGGTAGCTTGAAGTATATGTAGTATGTTTCCTTGTCGTTGTAATGTGTTGAATGAATGTAAATCG
The DNA here is from genome assembly GCF_029784015.1 of Lycium ferocissimum. Lineage (NCBI taxonomy): Eukaryota > Viridiplantae > Streptophyta > Magnoliopsida > Solanales > Solanaceae > Lycium > Lycium ferocissimum. The sequence goes on from NW_026726128.1 coordinate 37,896, forward strand.
TATGTGTGTGTATATGTTGAAAGGTGGCCGAATATAGGCCATGATTGTGCCAAGAATGGACGAATGTTACTTAAGGCTCTAGTTGTTGTCGTTGTGAGTTTTGTATCGTTAATGAACCTTTAAATGATCCACGTTGATGTTGTGAAGAATGCGGGCTGTTTTGGGAGCCATTAGGCTTGTAATATAAATTTTGTAATTAAGTGAATGACATTGTTTATGCATGGTCTAGTAGTATAATTTATAAATTTGGAAGAAAGGAAGGCAAGCTATGTTGTTCTCGGGTTTGGGCTGCATTTCGGGTAAGATGAGGCAATGTTTGGGTTATTTGGAAAATTGTGTGAATTGCTTAAAGTGTTCTTGAATATGATTTAAATGGGTTCGGATTAGTAATGGAACGTATGAGCCTTAATGTTAATTTGATTATACGAGTGTAGTTGAACATATTGGAGTGTCTTTAAGTATGTAGTAAAATGTATTTAATGTTGGAATGTGTTGGAATTGGATATTAATGTTAGAATATATTGTAAATCGATTATTGATGTTGTAGTTTGATTGTTGGCTTGGTTGTTGTTGAAATTGGCCGAGTTGAATCTCGGGGGTTGGTGCTTTATAGGGGAAATGCTGCCGAAATTTCGTTAGAATTTAATGTTCGCTTGAATATTGAATGCCTAAAGGTCTGTGGCTAATGTTAGCATAATTGGTGTTGTGTAGATTTTGGAGCATCCGAGAGTTGAGCCTTGACTTAGCTTGCGAGCGGACAAGGTATGTAAGGCGTCGCTTCCTTTCATTTGGCATGTCCTAGTGCTATTAGGCTATGACCCGCACCTCGGGGTTGTTCTGTTCTTAAATCCGAGCTTAGATACGTACTTGAGCGATCCTAAAGATTGATTCATTATTGTGTTCAATATAATGTTCCTAAGTTTCCAAATAAATGAGTTCAAAAGACTTAGAAAGAATTTTGACTACAAAGAGGTCCCGAACTTCAAACGTCCGTAACTTTTGCATACGAGCTCGGAACGCCCCCAAACATAATATGTATGTTCATAAGACCTATCCTTCCCCTAACTACCATAGTCGGGCTCGGATGGGGGTCGGCACCCGTCCGTGGGGCCCGGCCTTTTTATGCTTCCGTAATGATTTTCGGAAAAAAAAAGTTAATACTATTTTCGTTTAAACTTTGGCATGTGGACTTCTTACTTACTTTATGATTTATGAATATGATTTTATGCATATGTATGCTCACGACTCCGCTCGTGCTCATTGTTGTCATCTCGTCCGGATCCCGGGCCGGTTATGTTCGTGCGCGCTATGATATATATTCGGAGTATGATGTGTTCCGGTACGCCGTGTCCCTTCGGCCGGGTACCGTGTATATTTGGCGTTACGGGGGTACGCTTTATGATATGATATGATCGTCGGGTGTCGGAGATCCGAAACCACGGAGTATGATGTGGTATGGCGCCATTGTCGGCGGGCGACCATCGTTCTAAGAGCCTATGCATGATTTATGTTTTTTTACATAAGTATTTTAACATTTGCATGTTGTACTTGATTTCTCGCATCTTTCGTTCCCACTTATGATTCGTATTCTCGCTTTACATACTCGTACATATTCGCATCGACCCCCCGTCTTCGGGGTGCGTTCATGCCGCAGTACGTACGCTCGGCTTGGTGATCCACCCGCTTAGGACACCTATTCGGCTTTTTTCTGGGATCGCTCCTTCTTCCGGAGCTCATATATTTTGGTATATATTTTCTTCTGATGTATATGTACATTATTATTCAGGGGTACGACGGGGCCCTGTCCCGTCATATGTTTTCGTTATTCTGTTTAGAGGCCTGTGGATATGTACGTGGGTTATGGCTATGTCTGTACAGTGTATATATATATATGTGATATGTTCTGGGCGGTTCGCCGCCACGGCAGCCTTGCCGGCTCCCGTATATATGTATATGTGGTTATGTTGGCCCCCGTGTGGCTTTTGTTGGTACTTTCTGCGTGCAGGTTAATTTTGGCTAGTAAGAAAAACAAAGGAAACTCTGCCCAAATTTTATTAAATATTCGAGTTACTATCTTTGGGACTTTGGTACGTGCGGGTGCCCAGGTCGGGCGCTAGTCGCGGCCTACGGGGTTGGGTCGTGACAACAACCCGCATATTAAAATTATTTTAGAACATAGTCTTGTCCTTAACTTCTCACCATTTTCTCGCAACATTCGAACGTACGAAGTACGGGCTATAACAGGACCAATACAGCCCGAACGCGCCACTAAGGGGGGCAAACGCGCTGAACAAAATTAAAGGACTCGGGTTCAAGATGAAGGTTATATTATAAGAATGTAATAATAACATATATATGACATTTGGAGACCATATGGGATGAATTGGTTCATATGGCACTTGATGAGAAACCCTCGTTGCTGCACGCTAAGTGGGGCCCACACGTTGGAATTTTATAAAGGACATATGAAGAGACATATGAGTAGTACATGAAAGGTTGAGCAAGTCGTAAGAAGGAACCATAAGCCAAATATGGGCATAAGCCTTCCAAAAGGGCGATTTAAGGAAATATTTTCAGATGATCTGACTTGGAGGGGTAAAAATGGTATTATAAGTTTGGAATTTGGAAAAACACAAAGAATGAAAGTTGTAGATAATTGAAAGAGCTTTTCAACCATAGGTCGTTGTCCCTCACACGATATAGGGATCAAGAGTTATGACTCTTTTACTGAACGAAGGTACAGTCAGAAAAATTAAGTCAGCGCGAACGCGCCCAAAGGGGGCGCGAACGCGGCGAAGGAAATATAGGTCGGTCCGGGCAGACACCGGACCGTTCTATAAAAGGGAGAGGCCCCCTATTTTCGTCTCAAACCACCCCAAACACTCCCAAAAACTCCAGAAAATTCGCCAACCTTCCACCACCATCTTTTAGCCAAAAACCAGGTATAATTCCCAAATTCCGGTCCAGACAGCGTATAGTTGCAACTACAAAATTGCGTATTAATACGTTGTGGCTTAAGTTTAAGGTGAAGGAGTGAATATATAGCCTTATTATAGCGGGAAAGGTATGAATCTCTTTCTATTTGTGTTAATATTGATTTATTTACGAAGAAGGAGCTGTAAAATTGTTACAAAATGGTTCTGTGATGGAATTATGGGACAAACACCATATGGGGTGTTTATGAAGTATTTTAAAGTTGGAAATATTATGTTTAATGTTGGTATTGTTGTGATTGTTGTTGGTTGTTGAATTGAGAATTCGGGCTAGGCATATAAACAGGGGAGATGCTGCCCGATTTTTCGTAGAATACAGAATAGTATAATTTGAAACCTGGTACAAGTGTGCGATGAAGAGGCTAACATTAAGTGTAAATCCTCTTAAATGTAGACTTACGAGCTTGGACGCACAAGCGTAGCCAATAGGAGATTGAACAGGTATGTAAAGCTAACCGTTCTTTCTTTGACATGTCTTAGTGGTAAGTAGGCTGTGATACGAGCCTCGGGGTAACTCCATTCTCAAGATCCGAGCTTGTATGCGGTTCTTATTCATTTCTTAATGTTGGCTCTCTTAACGTAGTCGAACCATGATTTTTATGTTTTTATATGATTTGATTTCAAATGTTTCATAAAGACTTTTATTCCTAAAGGGTTCCGTAACTACGAACGATCGTAACTTTCATAGATGAGCTCGGATCGCCTTGAAACGTTCATAGGAGATTCTATAATGAATAAGGTCTCCAACTTTTATAGATGCACTCGGATTGGGTTGATACTCGTCCGTGGGCCCCGAGGCTTTCCTTTGTGTAATGCTAACGACTTTTAAAGGGATCTAGTGTGACTACCATCTTAACCCTCGAGCGTCGACTACTTACTTCCCTATCGAGCTTGTAATGATGATTATGCCCCTAATTCCCGTAAGTTATTTCATATGGTTTGATACGTATTTATGAGTCCTAAAGTCCTATTTGACATACCCTCGAGCGACATTCGGAAGAAACTTGATTTGACTATCGTCTTGATTTTTAAATGATGATTCATATTAAATGTTCTATCGAGTCTTTGAAAGTATTTTAAGCGCATATGGTTGCTCACGACTCGCTCATGCATATGGTTGTTACATCCTTCACCGAGTCCCGGCCGGTTATGTATCGTGCGCACTATGTTATTTTCGGTGTGATCTTTGTGTTACGGTTCACCGAGCTCTCGCTAGAGGGCCGGGTTCCATTTATATTGGTGTTATGTTGTGTTATGGCGTTACGGTAGGCTATGATGTGTTATGGGGATATGTCGGGTACGGAGATATGAACCTTACCGGGTGTGATCGTGTTGTGGCGCCAACGACGGGCGGGCGACCACGGTTAAGACCCTATGCATGATTTGTATTTTTATGAGTAAGCATTTTGATATTTTGAATATTCCATTTACTTTCTGTACTCCCGGTTTTGATTATGATCCGGTTTACTATATTTCATGCTTTGCGTACTCGCACATATTAAATCGACCCCTTTTCTTCGGGGTCGCGTTTCGTGTCGCGCGGTGCGAACACTTATTTGGATGATCCACCGACTTAGGATTCTGTTCGGTCCCGACTTGGAGCGCTCCCTTGTTCTGGAGCCTATACTTTGATCCGCCTTTTTGTTATTATATATATGTATATATTTGTTCACGGGTACGGCGGGGCCCTGTCCGTCATATGATTCGTCATTATTCTTAGAGGTACGTATATATATATGTGTGGGTTATGGGTATCACTTTGTTCGGTCGTGTCCGTGTGATTTGTGATTTGAATGTCCCCTATATTATGATAGCCTTATCGGCTTATATGTGATATTATCTCATTGGATTGCGATAGCGATATGCATATTTATACATTTGTGACTTCGGGGTGACGTTCCCTTTTCTCGTAAATATATGTTATTTGTATACTGCGTAAGCTATTCGTATGCTACTTCTGATTAACGGGTGTGTACGGGTGCCCAACTCGTGCACTAGTCGCGGCCTACGGGGTTGGGTCGTGACAGGTGGAATCCGGCCCCGACTTGTGGATATATGTATCTTATTTAGAGGCTCGTAGATAGACATGTACAGTCAAATGTTTTGCAGTCCTGCTCGCCTTTATGGATGTATAATCTTTTGATAAAATCCACTGACACTCGTTCACGAGTATACTATTGATGATCATGTTGAGTAAGATATGATTGTATCGTCCATATGGCCGACTCAGTAGCACGAATAGAATACATGATAAGAGGTGCCGGTAGGATACTATTGGGCACCCATCACGGCCTCTGGTGGGGTCGTGACACATAAGGACCATTATTCTATTACATTCCGAATGCCAACATTAAGAAGTGAATAAGAATCGTAGACATGCTCGGATCGCAAGAATAGAGTCACCCCGAGGCTCGTAGCATAGCGTACTTACAACTAAGACATGCCAAAAGAAAGAAGGGTTAGGCTTTACATACATTGTTCAACCTCCTATTAGCTACGCGTATTCGTCCGAACTCATAAATCTACATTTAAGGGATTCACGCTACGTTAGTCTCTTTATTTTAGACTTGTTCCAAATTTCAAACCAAACCATTCTATATTCTGTCGAAAATCGGGCAGCATCTCCCCTGTTTATATGCCTAGCCCGAATTCTCAATTCAGTAACCAAAAACAATACCAATAGTATTAACATCATTTCTAATACCGACGTATGCCATAAAACGCTCCGTACACTATTTTCTAAATTTCTCAACCAACCAAATTTGCTATATAACTATTTAATAATTTTATTTCCGTAAAAGGAGTCGGAATTCATATGAACAACATCAATAACAACAGCCTTCACATTTTACAAGTTAAATACATTTATTTTCATCCAAAAATTCTCTTCAAATCCCTTCCATAATTCACAACACCAACAAACGAATTTATCGAGCTATTCCTCCGTGCTAATCCGTTAAAATTCTAAATAAACTCGTTAACAATGAAAAGGAACAGTATTCATACCTTAAGCATGCAGCCCCCACGTTATCACTCTTCTCCTTGGTTGATTTTTAGCTCAAATTGAAGACATCGCAGCGTACAACACTTTTCTCTTCATGGGCTTCGAATTCGGGGCTCGATTTTGGTCAAAATTGGTTTTTCTTCTCTCCAAAGCTCTTCTCTTTCTCTTTCCAGAATTTTCTGGTGTTCTTGGTCTGAAAAATGAGAGAGGAAAGGGCTGAAATTTCACTTAAATAGGCATGGGTCATGGGCTAACCCGATTGGGCCGGTTTGGGCCTAACCCGGTGACCTTCGCCTTAAAACGTCCATATCTCCTTATCCGATGTCACCTGTGGGCCCACCACCTATGGTTGGAAATATAATTCAATTATATACAACTTCTATCTTTAGTATTTTTCCAAATTCCAAACTTATAATACCGTTTACGCCCTCGAAGTCGGATCATTAAAAACGTTACTTAAAAATATTTATTTGGAGGACTTCCACTTTGATTTGGCTCAAGGGTCCTTCTTGAGTTATGTTTAACTTCACATATGTGATTCATATAAATTGTCGCATGTCCCAAAAAAATCTCAATGTGTGGGCCCCACCTCGGCTTGCGAATAATCGACGTACGAAAATACGAAATATAATACTGTCAACGTGAGTTTAAATTATGAAGCAACAACATGATTGTCAATTTTTAAGCACGTTAATAAGGACCTTCCAATTGGTTGGAATACTAGAAGAAAATATTTTTTTTCTTCAATTTTTCTTGGCATCCATTCGGCCAGCTTCTTGTCGAATATGCTTCCTTTTTTTTTTTTCCATGTTTCTTCATATTTCTAGAGTTAAAAAGATGATGATTTTGTCTTGCTCCTCATCTAATATATGCATACACAATTCATCCATATGTACCATGGCCCACACATGGCTTGGATGAATTAAATTTGGCAAACACCATGTGTCGGAACCACACCACCTCACACGGCCAACATGGCTATTTCATGAAAAATTAATAACTTTCCATAATTCACTTTTAACTCCAAATTTTCCTTAATATTTCATGCCAATAAATTGTAAGCAACTTATGCCTTAAAACAAAATCGAAGGTCAAAAATCTCAATCTCGTATCCCGGAATAGTTTTGTCCTTAACTTTTCATGGTTAACTCGGATTATCCAAATGTACAAAATACGGGATATATAACAGTAGGACTATACAAAGGGAAAATCTCGGGGACCACGGATATGCATCAAACCAATCCGAGCCCGCCCATGAAAGTTAGAGTCATTATTCGTTATAGAATCTTCTACGAACGTTTCGAAACGATCCGGTTCCGTCTATGAAAGTTAGGGACATTTTTCAACATAAAATCCTTTTGGAGCAAAACTCTTTATACAACATTTGAAATCCAATCATACAAAAGACATGAAGACCATAGCTCGACTATGTTATGGATGCTAATATCAAGAAGCGAATAAGAATCGTAAACATGCTCGGAACTTAAGAATGGAGTTACCCCAAGGCACATATCATGGCATAGCTTACTTACGTCTAAGACATGCCAAAAGAAAGAAAGGATAAGCTTTACATACCTCGTCCGCTTCCTAAGCTAATCCGAACTTAAGTCTCGGCTTCTCAAGATCAACAATAACGTCATTAGGCACCAAACGTTAGCCATAGGCACTTAGGGATTCAATTCTAGGCTGGCACTTTATTTACAAAAATTTGGGCAGCATTTCCCCTATAAATTCAACAACCCCGAGAATTCAACTCAGCCAAATCATCAACAACAATACCAACGACCATACTAACAACATCAATAATCAATTTAAAACAACCCAACCATTATGCAACACTACCCGAACCCTTCCAATTTCAATGGAAACAACAACAATACATTTCTTTCTTCCAAATTCATCAACTACACCAACAATTCACACGTTAACACTATCATTCTCATAAATACAAGAAATTACATTAAGATCACATTAGCTCTACAATAACCCACAAACTACTACAACTTCAATTTGAACCATTAAACCTTCATTTTCATTATAGAATCCATAACAACAACAACCAAGAATACCAAATAAACTTAGTTCATTACTCCTACACCACACACACCTACACGGCTACCACCCAACCGCACGGCTCAACATCAACACCCATAATTTCATAAATTTCATTCATTTCCACATACTACAACATGCACAAACCATCCATAACATATGAAAGAGGAGATTAATCCTTACCTTTTCCACTTCACTCCTCCTTCGGCTAGAATTTGTGAATTGCAAAGATGAATGGATTGCTTGCTCCAATCACTACTCCATGTTAATAAGGGCCTTCCAAATGGTAGAAAAGCTAGAAGAAGTTATTTTTTTTTTACCAACTTTTCAAGGACCAAATTCGGCCAAGCCATGGCCGAATGGTTCCTTCTTTCTTTCTCCAAGTTTCTTGAATTTTCTTAAGTTGTGGAAAGATGAATATGTCTTACTTGGTCATCCTTTGTCTATATATATACTTAGTCCCTACAAATACATGGTGCACACATGTACCACTCATAGTTTTAAACTAATCAAATTTGGCCAACCATGGGGGGGGGGGGGGGGAGGACCCCACATCTCACGGCCACATGGCCATTTTCATGAAATATTTTTGCAACTTCTAGCCCCTAATTTCCTTAGTATTTCCATCCAACAAAATTCATAAGCAACTTGTGCATTACACAAAATCGAAAAAAAATAGCCTTGTCCATAACTTGTCGCAACTAACTTAAAATATTCCGACGTACAAAATACGGGATATAACAATGATATTCAAAGGGTACTGAACATGACTCTCGTCCTGATACTCGAGCGTTGATTAATCTACTTATCTGTTGAGTCTCAAAAGATGATTTATATGCATATGATTACTCACTACTACGTACGTGCATTACATTGTTACATCTTTCACCGAGTCCCTCACTAGAGGGTAGGGTGCGATATATATATATTATATGATGGTGTTAATCTTTGTGTTATAGAGTTATCGTGATACGGAGTTATCTTGTGTTACGGGGTTATCTTTGTGATACGGAGTTATCTTGTGATACGGAGTTATCCGTGATATGGAGTTATCGTGTTACGGAGTATCTTTGAATTATGACTCCAAAGACGGGGTGGCGACCATGTTCACCGAGTCCTATAATGGGCCGAATATGATATATGATATTGATATACATGATTTGTGTTTCAAAAGCAAACGTTTTGGTATTCTGGTTATTGTACTTGTTTTCTAAAGTTCTTATTTCGGTTATAATCCGGTTTACTGTAATTCATGCTTTATATACTCAGTACATATTTCGTACTGACCCCCCTTTCTTCGGGGGGGCTGCGTTTCATGCCCGCAGGTACAGACGCTCGTTTCGGTGATCCGCCAGCTTAGGATATCTATTCTGCTATCTTGGAGTGCTCCCTTGTTCCGGAGCCTATATTTTGGCTACAGATGTCACGGCCCAACCTCGTAGGCCGTGACTAGTGCCCGAGCTGGACACTCGTATACCCTGACAACTATAATCGTCCACAACTAGCATAATAAGGAACTTATATATAGAAAGGCATGATGTCGTCTCAAAACTGTCGCATATGTATACATATCACAACAACCTCTCTCCTGAGGAATTACAACTTTCAACCGATAGCATCGTATATAAGCCGGCAAGGCTATCATAACACACTGCTTTCAGAACATATATATATATATATATATCTACGCAAGCCGACAAGGCTGCCACTACACACAACATCCCAAAACACATATATATACGCAAGCCGACAAGGCTGCCACTACGAATGGGAACGCCCCAAAACATAAGTCATACAGACAGAACCGAATAGTAACTATATACAACCCACACATATGTCTACAGACCTCTAAGAGTATCAACAGTAACATATGACGGGACAGGGCCCCGCCGTACCCCTGAGTAAACATATACATATATCAGCAGATCTGTGCCAAAAGTCTAGACTCCGGAACAACGGAGCACTCCAAGACAGCTGAGTAGAAATCTTAAGCTGAAGGGTCACCAAATCGAGCATCTGTACCTGCGGGCATGAAACGCAGCCCCCGAAGAAAGGGGGGGTCGACGGAATATGTACCGAGCATGTGAAGCATAAAATACGATAATGATCGTAATCGAAATAAGGAGTATAGAAAACAAGTACAATAACCAGATACCAAAATGCTTGCTTTTGAACACAAATCATGCATGTCAATATCATATATCATATCCGGCCCATTATAGGACTCGGTGAACATACGGTCGCCACCCCGTCTTTGGCGCCATAACACAAGATACTCCGAACACAAAGCATAACTCCGTATCACATCACAAAGATAACTCCGTATCACAGCATAACTCCGTATCACAGCATAACTCCATAACACAGCATAACACCATAACACAGCATAACACCATAACACAGCATAACACCATAATAATATATATATATATATATATACTGTACCCGGCCCTCTAGCGAGGGACTCGGTGAAAGATGTAATAACAGAATGCACAAACAGAGTAGTGAGTAATCATATGCATATAAATCATCTTTTGAGATTCAATAGATAAGTAGACTAATCAACGCTCGAGTATCAGGACGATAGTCATGTTCAGTACTCTTTGAATATCATTATGAACTATATCAAAATAAGGCCTCGGGGATAATAGACATGTATTAAGTTAATCCGAGTCAGTTTACAAAAGTTATGAACATTATTCATAATAGAATCCTTTAAGAATAGGAACCTTTATGCATCATTTACTACTCAATCATATAAAAGACTCGAGGGTAATAGCCCGATCATGCCGAGGGTTCTAACATTAAGAAGTGAATAAGAATCATAAATCATGATCGGAACTTGCGAATAGAATTTCCCCAAAGCTCATATCATATCATACTTACATCTAGGACATGCCAAAAGAAAAAAAAGGTAAGCTTTACATACCTTTTAGCGTTTACTCGCAACACAACACGTATACGCTGCCCAATAGTATCTCAACCTATATTAAGACGTCAAGAACTACGATTAAACTACGAAGAGATTCAAAACGCATTATAATGTTAGTAACTCCTTTCTAGACGATTAGACGACGTTTCGTTTACATTCAAACCAACTACATAACACCAAGCCAACATCACTAATCATGCCTTCAAGTGTCAACCCGAGAATATTCAAACATGACTCGAGGACATTCCGGACAGCCCATACAACATTCCAAACAACCCAACCAACACACCATACAACATATAATCTTCCAAGTTCAACAATACATTCTTTTCTTCCAATTTCACAAATCATACCAACAACCACACGTTTAGCAACATCATTTATATAAAAGCAAGGAACTATATTAATATCATATTAGCTTCTACAACAGCCCACAAACAATTACAACTCTAACTTGAACCATTAAACCTTCATTCTCACCATATAATCCATAACAACAACAACCAAAATACCAAGTAAAATCAATTCACCATATCCTACAAAAACAACCCCTATACGGCTTCAACACCAACATAAAAAATTCCATAATTTTCATTCATTTCTATAAGCTACAACACGTTCAAACCACTCTCAACACATGTAAAAGAAGATTAAACCTTACCTTTAACACTTGGCTTCTCAACTTGGCTAGAATTGGTGAATTGAAATAATACTTGTTCTTGCTACTCCAATGGATACTCCACGTTGCTATGCACCTTCCAAAGGGTTGAAATACCTTAGAAAAATAAATTTTTTGGCATCAATTTCATGGGCTTAAATCTGCCCAGCCATGGCCGTAGCTGCCATGGCTTGAGTTCCCTTTCTCTCTCTCATTTTAGGTTCATAATTTGGAAGATGAATAATGAATCAACTTAGTCATCAACTTCCCTTTTTATATGCCACACATGATGGTGACACATGTCCAACCTTGACATGTGTCCCATTATCTTTCATGAACCAATTATATTCGGCCAAGTGTTGTGGGGCCCACTTAATTGTCCAATTAGGCTAATTAATCATAATTAATTACTAATCCCCACTTAATAATCTAATCATGATAAATTAATCCCAAAATTTCCATTAATATTTCTATACCAAATAAAATTTGCAAGCGAGTCGTGCCCTTATTAAAATCGGGGATTAAAAGTCCTTGTCTCATACCCAAAAATAATTTTGTCCTTGGACTTATGTCGTTTATTTTACAAGTAATCCGTCGTATAAAAATACGGGATATAACAACAGATCCTTTTGTTGTATATATATGCTTAGCCAGGGGTACGGCGGGGCCCTGCCCCGTCATATGCTACTGTTGTCACTCTTAGAGGTCTGTAGACATATGTGTGGGTTGTATATAGTTACTATTCAGTTCTGTCTGTATGACTTATGTTTTGGGGCGTTCCCATTCGTAGTGGCAGCCTTGTCGGCTTGCGTATATATATGTGTTTTGGGATGTTGTGTGTAGTGGCAGCCTTGTCGGCTTGCGTAGATATATATATATATGTTCTGAAAGCAGTGTGTTATGATAGCCTTGCCGGCTTATATACAATGCTATCTGTCGAAAGTTGTAACTCCTTAGGAGACAGGTTGTTGTGATATGTATACATATGCGACAGTTTTGAGGCGAAGTCATGCCTTTCTATATATAAGTTCCTTATTATGCTAGTTGTGGATGATTATAGTTGTCAGGGTATACGAGTGTCTAGCTCGGGCACTAGTCACGACCTACGGGGTTGGGTCGTGACAATAATTACCACACTGCTGTGGTAGTGATCTGGTCTGCCCTGGATCCCTCTACTGCAGTGACCCTGATGCACGGGAGCTCTCACCTGGTCCAGATGGAAACTGATCTATATCCCTGAGACTGAGGTAGCGGTGGTCTAGATAGCCTACCCTAATACTAGAGTCTGAAACTCCTCCGACTATCACCTTGCTGACCAGCAGATCAAGCCCTCTTATGATGCTTTCTCTCGATCCTCTCAGTCACCGGCTGTTGACATCTACGATCCACACAATTCTGCATGAATGCCTGAATACAAACAAGGTCCATATTATCATTCAGTACCACAGTGGTATAAGCCTCATCACATATCGAGGTGCAATACTGATATAAACATATGGATCCTAGCCCTCGATGAATCAAAGAAGGATGGAGCATATCTGGCCAAAGAATTAAATCGAAGTCAATAATCACGGACACTGGAACTACGTTGGTTGAAAGTCAAGAACTGATCAACCCGAGCCTCTCGTATCTCTAACTACAAATAGTGGTCAAGAAAGGCCTCTGAAAACTCAGAACAATACGCTGGAGGTGCCTCAGGTCCCCTATAATTTTCCCATCCCTCATACCACAAGACAGCTATATCTCGAAGCCTGGAAGCCACTAACTTCGATACCTCAGTCTCAGTAGGATTCATCACCTTTAAGATACGGTAGAGCTGATTAACGAAATGTTGCGGGTTCTCATCTAGCCTAATCCCTGTGTGTTCTGGGGGTTCCAGTGCCAAGAACTCTCGAACCCTCGAACTGTCGGGCCCCTCAGTGATATCGACTCCCTCTAAGTAACCACAAGCTAAGTCAATAACTATATTACACTCCTAAGGTCTTGATTAGTCAGTGCGGGAGGGGGTACTAGAGATGCTACCTCTCTCGGAAGCTTCTCAGGTGATGGAGGAGTTGATGTGGGCTACGAAGACGACTCACCCAAGGCCTTATCTTCTGGATGTCCCCTGCTAGTCCTCTCATCAGCTGTCGTATCAACACTTCGGCTAGCTATGGTCTCACTAGTCACTGACATCGCTTTATACAAACACAATACGGTAAGTTTAACTCAAATGTCCTATGACTCGGCTCTAAAGCATGATATTTATCTTAAAGAAGGGTAACCTACTCCTAAATGCCCTGTAGCTCTTTGTTTATATAATGTGGTGCATAACACATTTATAAACAAGATTCTACTAGACACAGCTTGTAGAATCCCTAGGAAAGACCTGCTCTGATACTATGTTTGTCATGCCCCAAATCTGGAGAGGCGTGGTGTTACATCTCGAAAAAAATTTCGTTGATGCACAGCGAATAGACTAAAGAAGAGCACGAAGTATACGATATTTCAATAAGTAAAGAATGAATTTTGATTACCCTAAGTAAGATTTCAAAGACACTCGATGTTAGACGAGAAAGTTTGCCAAGTGAAGGCAAGGCATATGATATGTATCGGAAACGATTTACGAGTAACAAGTTAATGATGATTTAATGATGCTTTGGTGAAGAGTTATAACGTCCCTTAGATTGTTAATGAGGTGTTAAACAAGTGTTAAGAAGGTTTCATAAGAATTGGAGATCGAACGAAACGACGGAATCCATTTCAGGAAAATGGAGTTATATGACCACTTATACGGTTCGTATAAGGGGTCCGTATAACTCCCAGCAGGGAGGTGATTTTCTGGTTGGTGAACCACGGCCACTTATACGAGCCGTACAATATTGTACGGACCGTATAACTGCCCGTATAATACCCGACGGGCTAATTTTTAGTTTTTGTATAAATAGATGCCTTAGGTTCTTTTACTTCATTTTTCATCTTTTACAAGTATTGAGAGCTCAAAACCCTTCTCTAAGCACATTCCACTCAATTCCTAAAGAACATAAACATCAAAAGGCTAGAATCAAGTGTTTATGTGTTAAAAAGCTTCCAAGGGTTAGAAGACTACAAGAAATCCAAGTGAATGTGAAACTAGGGTTTTGTTCGAGTGAGGTGTTTCCACCCAAGGTTCATTCCTACACCATCTAAGGTAAGTTTTATGGTATTTCCATGTTGTTTAAGGTATTTTAAAGTTAAAACACTTGGATTACAGAAGGATATAGAAAGTGGGTCATGAATGTGGGAATAGTGTCACTCTTGAATAAATAGTTGGATTGAGTCAAGATTTTTGATACATTATGATTATAATCATGTTATAAATGATATTGAGAACATGGAATAGACATTGTATATGAATGAACGTAATCATGTGTTATGACCACGAATATGGATGATTGGAACTGAATTGAGGAGTAAGGATAATGTAGGTGAATAAAGGCTATTGTTATGATGTTGTGAATGCTAGTATTGATGTTTGGGAGTTGATATATGATATGGAAGAAGTTGTATAAATAAAGGAGATGCTGTCCAATTTTCTCTAGCTTTAGTCATGTATGTTAAGTCATCGATTTCCTAATGATAGTATGACTCTAATGAAGGTAGAAACGTAAGCATTGAAGGAGAACGTACAAGTGATAGAATAGTTGAACGGAAAGGTATGTAAGGCTAACCCTTCTTTCATAAGGCATGGTTCTTTGGCCAACTATCTATTCTTCTATGAGTCTATGATATCCCCTAGATGATTCTATCTCTAAAAGCTACTAAGCTCATAATCCTCGATATGTTACGATTGTACTAAGTTCCTTATATGATGAGTAATCCTCTAGGGATAGATGTAATAAACGACGATAGAAATGATGCTAAAGATGCTTATGAGCTTATATGTATATGTGCCTATGTGTGGCTATTATGAAACCCCGAGCTTAAATAGCCGGGTAGAATATAGTAGATATGTATATATAATCCACGCGCACCACTGCAATTGGGTACGAATAACCCTGAGCCTTGGTAGGGCCAGGTATGTATGACACTGAGCCTTGGTAGGGCCAGGTATGCGAAACACCGAACCTTCATGGTCGGGTATGCTATGTAAATGCTATGTATATGATATGAATACGAATATGCTATGAATACAGAAATTCTATGAATATGAATACATAGATGGATACGAGTACGAATGAAAATATGACTACGAATATGAAAATGGATATGCAAATGAGAACGGATACGACTACGGGTACGGATATGGATGTATGTAGACGGATACGCAATAGAAATGGAATATACCTATGGAAAGCAAGTAAGTGCTATGACGATGGTACTATTATCTCCCATCCTATGCTATTTCATATATTGTCTATTATGCTTTCATATTGATATTGATCATGCTTTACATACTCAGTACATTCTTCGTACTGACGTCCTTTTTTATTTGTGGACGTCGCGTCATGCCGCAGTGGCCGGGGAGACAGACTTGATCCATAGCTATATTTCTCAGGGACTACATAGCGGAGCTCCATTTCATTTGGAGCTACAGCTTTTGGTATTGATTCTTTTGTGTATATATTTATGGGCACAGCGGGGTCCTGTCCCACCTATAGGATATGACATATTCTTCGTAGAGGCTCGTAGACATGTGTATATGGTTAGATGTGTTTGGCCTTTTCGGCCTATATTTTGGGATATTGTTTTGCTAGCCTTGTCGACTTATGTACATTGATATAGGCATAGTTGCTAATGGTGATATAAATTAATTGACTCCCAATGGGATTGGTATGATGATGAATAAAAAGTATGATTTAGCTATGTGGCTCACCTAGATGTAATGTGAAAGTATATTAAGAGGTGCTCGGGTGGGTTAGCACCGGGTGCCCGTCGCGGCCCTTCGGTTGGGTCGTGACAACAGTGGTATCAGAGCAGTTCAGTCCTAGGGTGTGTCTACGAGCCGTGTCCAGTAGAGTCTTGGTAATGGGTGTGTTGCGTGCCACACTTATAAAAAAGAAGCTGCGGGCATTTTAGGAATGAATGACCTTCTTTCTTCGTAAGATCGTGCGATAGAGCTATGATATAAGAACTTCCTTCTCCTTAACCGTGTGTTATGTATTTTCAGAAATGCCTGTAAAGAGAAAGGCTACGGCGGCCAAAAGGGCAAGATAGTGGCGTAAAAACGGCCGAAAGAGCACCGCCACCGCAGTGGTAGGAAAGTGAGTCCCCAGAATGCGGCTCAATCTCAGTCCTCCCATTTAGTACCTATTTTAGGGGAGTGTGAGGGAGCCTCAGCCCCAGCTTCAGCACCTCCGGTTCCTCCACCAGATGCTTCAGGCCAAGATGTAAAAGAGGCCATTCATTTGTTTACTCAATTGGTTCTTTGCTCAGGCTCAACAGCAAAGTACAGGGAAAGGTGATAGGGCTGTTAGAGCAAGGGCCCGAGATTTCATTAGTTTGAACCCTCTGGAATTCTTTGGATCAAAGCTAGATGAGGACTCTGTTATATCCCGTATTTTGTACATTGGGACATTCCGAGCTAGTTGTGATAAGTTAAGGACAAGACTATTCCGGGATACGAGGTTGAGACTTTTGACCTTCGATTTTGTTTTAAGGCACAAGTTGCTTATGATTTTATTGGTATGGAATATTAAAAAAAATTTGGGGTTAAAAGTTAATTTTGGAAAGTTGACAATTCATGAAAAAAAGGGCCAAGTGGCCGGCCAAGGTGGAGTGGGCCATGGGCCACATGGATGAATTATATATGAGATGAAAGATGACCAATTAATCTTATATTCATCATATTCACCCTTAGAACCTTATAGAAACTTGGAGAAAAAAAGGGGAGCCATATTCGGCCAAGCTTACCCAAACAAGGTCCAAGAAAAGTTTATCAAAAAAATATTTTCTTCAAGCATTTCAACTCCTTAGAAGGTGTATAACAACATGGAGGGGTCGTTGGAGTAGCAAGAACAAGTGTTAGTTCAAGGTGCAAACCATAGCCAAGTTGAAGAACTAAGTGGAAAAGGTAAGGTTCAATCTCCTTTTACATGTGTTATGGATGATTTGTGCATGTTGTAGTGTGTGGAAATGGATGAAATTCATGAAATTTTGGATGTTAATGTTGTAGCCGCGAGTGGGCTGTTTTGGTGTAGAAGGAATGAACTAATTTTATGTAGTATTTTGGTTGTTGTTGTTGTTGTGGATTCTATGATGTAAAATGAAGGTTTAATGATCCAAGTTGAAGTTATAATCGTGTGGGCTGATTTGGAAGATAATGTGATTTTAATATAGTTTCTTGAATTTATGAGAATGATGTTGTTAAAGTGTGGTTTGTTGGTGTAGTTTGTCAATTTGGAAGAAAGAAATGTGTTGTTGTAGTTCCTACGGAAGTTGGAAGGTTTCGGGTGGCATTGTGTCTTGGTTGGGTTGTTATGAATATTGTGCGAATTGCTTGAAGTGTTCTTGAAAATTGTTTGAATGATCTCGGATTAGTACTTGAATGTGTGACCATTGGTGTTGGTTTGATTGTATGCGGTTGATTTGAATGTAAATGAAATGTCGTCGAATTATATGGAAAAGAATTACTAATGTTAGAATGCGTTTTGAATTACTCGTTGATGTTGCTAGTATGGTTGTTGGTATTGTTGTTGATGATTTGGCCGAGTTGAATTCTCGGGATTGTTGAATTTACGTTGGGAAATGCTGCCCAAATTTCGTAGGAATAAAGTGATAGCTTGGGATTGAATTCCTAAGTATCTATAGCTAATGTTTGGTAGCAAATGATGTTGTTGTAGATCTTGGACAGCCCGAGGATTAAGTTTGGATTAGCATAGGAAGCGGACGAGGTATGTAAAGCCTAACCTTTCTTTCTCTTGGCATGTCTTAGTTGTAAGTAGGCTATGATACGAGCCTCGGGGTAACTCCATTCCTACGATCCAAGCATGTCTACGATTTTATTTACCTCTTAATGTTGGCATTCTTGATGTAGTAGAATTATGGTCCTTATGTCTTTGGTATGATTGGATTTCAATGTTGCATAAAGAATTTTGTTCTTAAAGGATTCTACGTCTAAATATGTCCCTAACTTTCATAGACGGAACCGGATTGCTTTGATATGTTCGCGAATGATTCTATAACGTATGATGCCCGTAACTTTCATGGGCGGGCTCGGATTGCCTTGATACATGTCTACGATCCCTCAAATTTCTTTTAATGCAGCCCTAATGATGTTAGAACGGATTTGATATGACTATCGTTTGATACTCGAGCGTTGCTTTGTCTATTTATCTATCGAGTCTTAAAGATGATTTGTATGCATACGGTTTCTCACTACTCTGCTCGTGCGAGCTGTTGCTATATCATTCACCGAGTCCCGGGCCGAGTATGTATTCGTGCACAGTTCACTGCATTGTTCACCGAGTCCCTCCTTAGAGGGCCGGGTACGGTATATATGATGATGTGATGATGGCGCCAGCCCACAGGATGGGCCGAGTATGATGTACACACAATAGAGACAGGATCTCCTCCGCCGAGTCCCGAAAGGGCCGGGTACGTTATTCACCGAGTCCCTCACTAGATGGCCGGGATATATATATATATATATATATATATATATATATATATATATATATATATATATATATATATATATATATATATATATATATGATGATACGATGACATAACGATACGATGATTCTATTCACCGAGTCCCTCACTAGAGGGCCGTAGGGATACGATGATTCGATGATTCTACCGAGTCCCTCACTAGAGGGCCGGAGTACGGTATATATATATATATATATATATATATATATATATATATATATATATATATATATATATATATGATATGATGACATGATGATACGATGATTCTATTCACCGAGTCCCTCACTAGAGGGCCGGGTACGGTATATATATATATGATGATATGATGATATGATGATTACTTCACCAAGTCCCTCACTAGAGGGCTGGGTACGGTATATATATATGATGATATGATGACATGATATTGATATGCATGATATGTGTTTCAAAGGCAAGTCTATTGGTTTTCTGGTTATTATACCCGTTTCTATAATTCCCAGTTCGGTTATGATCCTGTTTATTGTATCCCATGCTTTACATGCTCAGTACATATTCCGTACTGACTCCCTTTCTTCGGGGGCTGCGTTTCATGCCCGCAGGTACAGACGGTCGCTCTGGTGATTCGTCAGCCTAGGATATCTACTCTGCTGTTTTGGAGCGCTCCCTTGCTTCGGAGCCTGTATCTGTGGTACAGACACTCTTGTTGTGTATTTATATGTATATTCAGGGGTACGGCGGGGCCCTGTCCCGTCATATGATTCTGTTATGACTCTTAGAGGTCTGTAGACATATGTGTGGGTTATGGGAAGTTAGTATACAGTTATGTTTGTGTGGTTTGTGTTCTGAGCGTCCCCCTACATTATGATTTCTTTACCGGCTTATGCCCATTATGTATATATGCATATGTGACAGCTTTGGAGCGACGATTTACTTTTCTGTCTATATAAGTTCTTGTTATGCTTGCTGTGGACCTATTATGGAGACGACGGCTTACCTTTGCATATGCTTAAGTTATTAGTATGTTGATTATGGTTAATGGGTGTGTACGAGTGCCTAGCTCGGGCACTAGTCACGGCCTACGGGGTTGGGTCGTGACAGACTCTTAGAATTTTATTGATGGTATGTTGAGGACTCTTCGGTTGATACATGCTTCGGACACCGAATTAGTGGAGTTAGCGTCCTATAGATTGAGGGATGTTGCGGTTCATTGGTATACGGTTTGGATGGCTTCACGGGGAGCCAATGCACCTCCTCCGGTATGGCAAGAATTTGTAGATGCCTTCCTCCGACATTATTTGCCCCCAGAAGTTCGGCGAGCTAGAGCCGATAAGTTCTTGAATTTGAGACAAGGAAGCATGAGTGCTTTAGAGTATAGTCTCCGCTTCAATTCTTTGGCTTGGTATGCTTCGGCCATGGTAGCGGATATGGGTAACCGAGTGCACCGATTTATGAAAGGCCTAGGGCCACATTTGATGGATAGGTGCTTGACTGCATCCCTTCAGGACAATATGGATATTTCACGCATCCGAGCCCATGCTCAGAATTTAGAAGAAAGCCTACAACAACAAAGAAGTGAGTGTGAGCATGATAGAGGACATAACAAGAGGGCTAGATCTTCGGGTCCGATGAGTGAGTATAGAGGCGGGCACGCACGGCTAGCTTTTGGAGGCATTGTGCCATTCTATGACTAGTGCGCCTCCACGATTTTCAGGCCAGATATTTGACAGATCTACTCATTCTGGGCCGAGTCAGAGTTTTTAGGTTCTCAGTTCAGAGGTGATTCGGGTCAGGCAAGGCCACCCATGCCACGATGCTCCCAGTGTGGGAAGTTACATTGGGGTCAGTGCCAATTGGATTTAGAGGTTGGCTATTCATGTGGTCGACCAGGCCATATTATGCGTGATTGCCCCTCAGTTGGTGGCAGAGATAGGACCCAGCCCTCAGGGTCGATAGCCGGATCTTCATCATCTATACGCCCTATGGGGCCAGGTTCACATACGTCAGTCGGCCATGGTAGAGGCAGAGGGAGAGTCCCCGCCTCTAGCGGTCCTCGGACCGTATTTATGCTTTGGCTGGACGCCAAGATCTTCAGTCTTCTCCTGATGTTGTCACAAGTATATTATCGGTATTTTCTCATGATGTATATGCTTTGATAGATCCGGGCTCTATATTGTCATATGGTACTCCGTATATTGCGGGTCGGTTTAGAGTCAAACCGGAGTCGATCAAACCTTTTGAGGTGTCTACACCCATTAGTGAGTCGGTAATAGCTAGCCGAGTATATAGAAATTGTATAGTTGTGATTTGTGACCATCGTACTATGATTGACTTACATGAGTTAAAGATTGTGGATTTCAATGTTATTATGGGCATGGATTGGTTAGCTTCTTGCTATGCCAATGTTGATTGTAGAATAAAAATGGTTCGTTTCCAATTTTCGCAAGAATCAGTTTTAGAATGGAAAGGAAATACTGCGTCACCAAAAGGTAGGTTTATTTCCCATCTAAAGGCAAGGAAAATGATCACAAAGGGTTGCATTTATCATCTAGTTCGGGTTCAAGATGTAGAAGCTGAACCGCTGACTCTTCAGACAATTCCCGTAGTAAATGAATTTCTGGATGTATTCCCGGAAGAGCTTCCAGGCTCCCTCCCGAGCGGGAGATTGATTTTGCCATTGATGTGTTGCCAAACAGCAAGCCTATATCTATTCCTCCTTATAGAATGGCTCCCGCAGAATTGAAAGAGTTGAAGGAGCAATTGAAAGACTTGCTTGAGAAAGGCTTTATTAGGCCTAGTTCATCCCCGTGGGGAGCACCCGTATTGTTTTTCCGAAAGAAAGATGGCTCCTTGAGAATGTGCATCGACTATCGGCAATTGAATAAGGTGACGATTAAGAATAAATATCCCCTTCCGAGAATTGATGACTTATTTGATCAATTACAAGGTGCCAAATGGTTTTGCAAGATAGATTTGAGATCCGGGTATCATCAAGTGAGAGTTAGGGAGAAAGATATCCCTAAGACAACCTTCAGAACAAGATATGGCCATTTTGAGTTCCGGGTGATGTCATTTGGACTAACTAATGCACCTAGCAAGCCGGTGCTTATGGATTTGATGAACGATGTGTTCAGGCCCTTCCTAGATTTATTTGTGATCGTATTCATCGATGACATCTTGGTGTATTCTAGATCCGAAGCAGAACATGCGGATCATTTGCGTACTGTCCTTAGAGTTCTTCAAACTCGGGAGTTGTTTGCAAAATTTTCTAAGTGTGAGTTTTGGTTGAACTCGGTGACATTTCGGGGCACATTGTTTCGGCCCGATGGTATTCGGTAGATGTACCAAAATATTGAGGCCATGAAGACTTGGCCAAGGCTCCACAACTCCTACGGAGGTTCGTAGCTTTCGGGCTTACCGGGTTATTACAATAGATTTGTTGAAGGTTTCTCTTCTATTTCGCACCACTTATGAAGCCGACCCGAAATCGCCTAAGTTTCAATGGACGGATGCTTGTGAACGTAGTTTCCAAGAGCTAAAAGATAGATTGACTTCTCGCACTAGTCCCGACACTTCCGAGGATTGGAAGGTTATGTTGTTTATTGCGATACTTCGAGCGTTGGGCTAGGGCCGTGTATTGATGCAACATGGTAAAGTGATTGCGTATGCTTTAAGGCAATTGCGAAAACATGAGAAGAATTACCCAACTCATGATCTAGAATTGGCTGCAGTGACTCATGCATTAAAAATGTGGAGACATTATTTATATGGCATCCATGTGGATATTTACACAGATCATAAGAGCCTTCAGTATATCTTCAAGCAAAAAGAGTTGAATTTACGGCAACGACGATGGTTGGAGTTGCTAAAAGATTATGATGTCGATATTCTGTATCATCCCGGAAAGGCAAATTTTTTAGCTGACGCTCTTAGCCGCATATCTATGGGAAGTTTGTGTGATGTACAACCAGAGAAAACAGAAATGGCTCGTGAACTCCAGCAGTTAGCTAGCCTCGGAGTTCGAGTAGTGGACTCAGGTAGCAGGGGGACTACCATTCAGAATTCAGCAGTCTCGTCACTAGTAGTGGAAGTGAAAGAGCGACAACAGGAAGATCCCATGATAATGCATTACAGAGATACACTCTCTCAGAAGGAGAAGTCATCATTTGAGATTGTAGGAGACGGAGTTCTCCGATGTCGAGGCAGATTATGTGTTCCTGATGTGGCAGATTTACACCACCAAATATTGAGAGAAGCTCATTGTTCCCGTTATTCTGTCCCCCCCGGAGCAACGAAAATGTATCATGATCTTAAGACTATATATTGGTGGAATGGGATGAAGAAAGATATAGCAGAATTTGTAGCTCAATGTCCCAACTGTCAACAAGTGAAAATCGAGCACCAAGAGCCGGGCGAATTGTTGCAAGCTATAGAAATCCCAACTTGGAAATGGGAAGTAATTAATATGGACTTCATTACAGGCTTACCCTGTTCTCGACGTAAGTATGATTCCATATGGGTGATTGTAGATAGACTCACGAAGTCAGCTCACTTCTTACCAGTCAGAACGACATATGTGGCAGAAGATTATGCAAAGCTTTATGTTAAAGAGATAGTGCGACTTCATGGTGTTCCAGTATCTATTATCTCCGATAGAGGTACTCAGTTTATAGCTAATTTCTGGAAGTCCTTCCAAGAGAATTTGGGGAGTCATGTGAGCGTTAGCACGGCATTTCATCCACAGACTGATGGACAAGATAAACGTACTATTCAGACTCTTGAGGATATGTTACGGGCATGTATGTTAGATTTTGGAGGTAATTGGGATGATCACTTACCACTCATTGAGTTTGCTTACAATAATAGTTATCATTCTAGCATTCAAATGGCACCGTATGAGGCTTTATATGGGCGAATGTGTAGATCCCCAATTGGGTGGTTTGAAGCAGGAGAGGCTAGATTGATAGGGCCAGACTTGGTCCAGCAAGCCATAGAAAAAGTTAAGCTCATACAAGATCGGTTATTAACAGCCCAAAAACGACAAAAGTCCTATGCGGATAATCGCCGAAGGGACTTAGAGTTCCAAGTTAAAGATTGGGTAATCTTAAAAGTGTCGCCAATGAAGGGTGTAATGAGATTTGGCAAAAAGGGGAAGTTAAATCCCCGGTATATTGGGTCTTATGAGATTGTGCACAAAGTCGGCAAAGTGGCTTATGAACTAGATCTACCTCCTGATTTGGAGTCAGTTCACCCAGTTTTCCATGTTTCGATGCTTCGTAAATGTCACGACCCAACCCCGTAGGCCGTGACTAGCGCCCGAACTGGGCACCCGTACGTACCAAAAGCCACAAATAATAACTCAGATATTTAGAAAAAAAAAATTTGGGCGAGTTTATACGTTTTTCCTACTAACCAAAATTTACTGCACAAGAAAATACCAACGAGAGGGCCACGGGGGCCAATTTAGCCATTTACATATATATATAGGCAAGCGACAAGGCTGCCGCGGTGATTAAACCGCCCGAACATACCATACGTGCATATATCGTACATATAACCACACCTACGACATGTACGCAGCTCTAACATACAAACGAGAGAATCGAGAAGACGGGACGGCCCCCGCCGTACCCAAATAGTTATATACGTAACGTATGTACGACGAGAAGACATATACCAAAAATATTAGCTCCGGATCAAAGGGAGCTCTCCACACAGCAGACCAATACCCTAAGCCCGGCGGCGTGCGGGTGCGGCGCGTGCGCGCACGTGGGCATGTAACACGACCCCGAAGAACAGGGGGGGGTCGACGTAAAGTGTACCGAGTATGTAAAGCGGAAACAAAACATACATAACTAAGATAACCAGAGTCAGATATGTACGATCGTAACAGACGAAAATACAGACATAGAGCGGACAGAATCGGATTCGTAGAGAAGTCAGACTTACAGAATGTACAGACGGAATCATAAGCAGAATCAGACTTACGCGAATATACAGACGAATCGATTGTCCGGATCAGATTTTCGGCGGGTGTGACGGACGAGTCATGATCCAAATCGGACATCGGACGCCCCGTACGTACGAGAATCATGCATGCAGAGTCATAATAACATACAGACATACATATCGAATATCAGATCATAATCAAATACAGACAGATCCCGGCCCTTTAATAAGGGACGCGGTAACATAACCCGGCCCTCGTAGTACGGGACGCGGTGGACAGACAGAATCAGATCAAATGCCATCCTGGCCGCCATCCCCATAATATCACATAATCAGATCATATCGGATACGGACGGATCCCGCCCGCACAATCCGAGGGACGCGGTGAACAATGCGGGGGAAGTGCACGAATCACGGAACCCGGCCCGGGCGCGTTGAAGGAAGCATTGAGACATCCACGAACAGATCCATGAGAAACCATATACATACAGACCGACAAGCACGGTACTTAATGAAATCGGAATAGTTCGAAGAAACGGATCAAATCGAAGTAATTGGATTATACACGAACAGCGTACGAATCGTTCGGATGTCGACTAATATCAAGGTTCAGATAATGGTCATAATACTCATTAGTTAACGGACGGAAACATAATAAGGGTTACTTTTGAAAACGGACGAGAAATAAATCGATTTGACCCATACGGGAGCATCGGGGTTTTGTGGGCCCACCTCGGACCCAACCATAATACAACACATAAATTATGGATAATAACCCTTAGGGAGTCGTTCATAACCATCTTAAAGTATTTCGACTCCATTTATGGAAGTTGCGTACTTATAGGTCAATTAGAAGAAATTGGTTCAATCTTACCGAATGATTTGGCGCTTATTTTCAATCTCGAATTCGAGAGACAGAAGTGTGATCGAGGCTCGCTTTCAAGCCTACTAGACTCGGAACATGCCAAAGAAAGATAGGGAAGGCTTTACATACCTGGATTGCGCCTATGCTCCTCAAATCTCAACTCCCGCTTTCGTCAAAACTGCAAATGGTCATTCTTACCAATTACTATTCATGCAAGCTAATATTTCAATCTTGGGGGTCATATTTGGCTACCGAAATTCCGGAAAGCACTTCCCCTATAATTATGACATCCCCGAGACTTAGCTCGGCTCTTTAATAATCAACAACAACACCAACAAACCAACAACAACAACAAGTATTACAAAATACGCAATATGGCACAATTGGCCATTTTTTCCAACACAACACAATAATTTCAATTCTAACTTCACACTTTCAATCCGACATTGATATTTTCATATTCATCAACCCAACAAGATCATTTCGGAAACATTCCATATCATTTTACGAAATATTCACATAATATACAAAATATACAAATTTTCCACCAAATTCATAATCCATTCAAAACCTCCAAACTTCAACATAAATATTCGCGACATATTTATATCCTTCAATTTCATTTATAACAACCACCATATACATCTTACAACTTCATTCTTCCCAATTACATAATTTATAATAAAATCGCATACTTTCCGACAACAATTTAACAACAACTTTCTCATGCCAACTAAGACCATTAGCCTTCCATTTTCATCACAAGACTCCAACAACACAATTAACATATCAAATAACTTGATTCATCTCCTCCCTTCATCATAATGCACACGCCAACACACACACACATTCACAACACACAAGATTTTCATACTTTTTATTCACTTCCTAGGCCATAACAACATAATCAACATCAAGATAAAATTTATTCATTCACACACACACATGCTCATGCATTCACACACATGCATATATCTCCTATTCACACATGATTTTCAATCTTTTCTACACATTACAACATAGACAAGGCCTTCATAACATACAAGAAGAGTTTAAATCTTACCTTTCTTCACTAAGTTCTTCACTCAAACAAGTTGTCCACTTGAAGAAACAAATGCTCCTTCTTCCAAAACAATTACACCAAGTTGTAAAGCACTCTTGAATTGGTGGAAATACCACAAGCAAACAATTTTTAGAGGAAGATTTCAAAGAGCCAATTTTTCTATGGCCAAGCCGTATGCTTTCCTCTTTTTTTGTTCTTAGCCGTTTTTCTCTCTTCTTGATTTTCCTCTTTGTTCTCTTGAAATTTCTAGAGAGGATGACATATATATTTATCCCTTAATATGTCACATGCATGGCACATGGAAAATTTGTTCATTATTTTGGTGGCTTGGGCCTATTCATGGCCGGCCACCTCCCCTATAATTTGGGCCTCATTTTCATTTTATTCTTTTGAGCCCAATAGGTTAAAGTCTCGTTTTGTAATTCCCGAAACTAATTTTCGAAATTCCAATTTTGCCCTTAGGCCTTCTCCAATATTCTAGCATCCAACTTCCATAACCGGCATACACATACTAAAAAAAAATTCCAAACATAACCTTATTCCATGTAAGTCAAGGTTACTTCCAAACTTTCGAATACGCAAAATGCCGGATGTAACATCCTCCCCCCTTTAAAACATTCGTCCTCGAATGTTAATTCAACCTCATGGTAAATCAAAATCGGGGAGGTCTTCTTACCATTTACATATTTGAACTTAATTGAAGTACTTGCAACGGCCTTCATTTGCCAACTTCACGCATTTTTTCTTCGAAATCACCGCATTAGGGTTGTTCGTACCGTCTTAAATCGAATATACGGCGGACGTAATCTTAACTGTAACCGTAAGATCAAACGGACGTCGACGGAGTCATATCCGGAGTCGAAGCACGAAAGTGCGGCGCATTAAGCATAATCCGGCGTTGTCTTAAGCAGTCTCAAAATCGAGCCGTACGTAAGAGGTATATCGACGGATCTATAATCAGCAGTCGACATATAGAGGTTTATCGGACGATTTCGAAATCGAGAATCGTACGTGTAGACATATACATCGAACGGTGTTCACGGTCGAGGTCGTACGTACGTACGTATGTCAAACAGATCCGCGATCAGGGGCGGACATACAAAAATATATCAGACAGAGTCATATCAGAGTCAGATGTACGAAAATTTATCAGACAGATTTGAAATCAGAATCAACGTACCGAAGGACATCGGACAGAATCATGATCGGAGTTGGACGTACAGAGGTATGTTAAACAGATACGTAATCGGATTCAGAAGCACAGGAGTGTAGCAAATCAGAATCGAGCTTCACCGAAAGGGATGCAGAAATATGGCGTACAGAATTGCGACCATAGTCGAACTGCCTTTTTAGAATCTCTAATCACTCCACACACTCAAATTCCACTTAAGTTACCCCAACTTCTCATTTAGTCTCCATATCCATATTTGTGAAAAATTCTTGACGTGCTTCCTGTGGGGTCACCCATCGTCGGATTGCTGCGGTCTCGGCACGCTTAACTTCAAAACTTTTATGCATTCCGCGCGTTATCGATAATATCACTGCGTCAATTGCCTCATACGATCTTTGTCACGTAATTTAGGGCTGTTCAGCACCTTAATAAATCTTTCAGAAATTTTTGTAGCGGGTCCCACCCCGGTCCAAACTGTACAATTATGCAACAAATACACATATATAGAACAAATTTCAATAAATACTCGTATACCTGTGGACGAGCTGCCCGGCCCCCCGATCTAGTAAGCTATAGAGCGAGGGGGTGCTCCTTCGTCACCCACCTCGTCTGAATCCGAGGGATATAGGTGGTCCCGGCGACTCCTGGTTCACCGATGACCAGGATAAAGGGCTGGAATATGGCGTAACGCTCACTGAAGAAGCTGGCGGAACATAGTGCTCCACCATAGGAGCGACTGGCACAATGCGGGGAGCTCCTCTCCCGGTGCCCCCGCTCCGTACTCGACGGATCCGTGTCGTAGTCGCGCTCTCGGGGGATCCTCCTCACCGGGGGTCGCGACGCGCTCCGGAGGGATCGTCGCAGATCCTCCGAAGGACCGTCTCGATCGAGTAACCAGGGGCTACGCCTACTCGGCCCGGTGACATCCTCGGGGGCCTTCTTGGCACCCCCATCTCCATCGTCGTACGGCGCCCTCTTCATCTTGTTCCACCTACAATCACCGCAAGGAGAGAGGGTCGTAAATAATTTCCCAAAAATGCTGACGTTGTCGCTCTTTGGAGCCTCGCTGTATATACAGCAATTCGTTGGAAGGACCCATCCTATTACATACAGCTCTATCGCACGATCTAAGATTCCAAGAAAGGGTAACATAACATCCTAGATGTCCTGTAGCCTCCTGTTTATAGATGTGGGGCCCAACACATCGATAAACAAGACTCTACTAGACACGGCACTGGCGTACATTCCAAGAACCGACCGCTGATACCACTTTTTGTCACGACCCAACCCCGTAGGCCGTGACTAGCGGTGTCCTACGGCGGGGCACCCGTACGTACCAAAAGCCACAAATAATAACTCGGATATTTAGAAAAAAATTTGGGCTAATTCCATTTTTCCTACTAACCAAAATTTAGTGTGCACAAGAAAATACCAACGGAAGGCCACACGGGGCCAATTTAGCCATTCACATATATATAGGCAAGCCGACAAGGTCGCCGCGGTGATTAAACCCTCGAACATACCATACGTGCATATAACTCGTACGTATATAACCACGAACACGTCTGCGTACCTCTAACATACAAACAAAATTAGAAGACGGGACGGGGCCTCGCCATACCCAAATAGTCATATACGAACGTATGTACAACAAAAGATATATACCAAAAATATTAGCTCCGGATCAAAGGGAGCTCTTCAAACAAGAGACCGACGTACCCTAACCGGCGGCGTATCACGTGCGGCGCTCGTACTGTGGGCATGTAACACAGCCCCCGAAGAACAGGGGGTCAGTACGAAAGTGTACCGAGTATGTAAAGCGGAAACAAAACATACATAACTAAGATAACCAGAGTCAGATATGTACGATCGTAACAGACGAAAATACAGACATAGAGCGGACAGAATCGGATTCGTAGAGAAGTCAGACTTACAGAATGTACAGACAGAATCATAGGCGGGAATCGGACTTACGGGAATATACGTATTTAATCATACGAGAGAATCGCGTGTACAGAATGGGATCGAATTTTCGAAGTGTGACGGACGGTCATGATCCAAAATCGGACAATTATATACGGTAGTCCATCGTAATAGACGAATAATCATGCATGCAGTCATAATAACATACGTACATACATATCGAATATCGCATCATAATCAAATACGGACGTATCACGCCCTTTAATAAGGGACGCGGTAACGTAACCCGGCCCTCGTAGTACGGGACGCGGTGGACGAACGAATCGATCAAATGCCATCTCGGCCGCCATCCCCATAATATCACATAATCATAATCAGATCATATACGGACGAGATCCCCGGCCCGCACAATCCGGTGGACGCGGTGAACAATGCGAGGAGGTGCACGAATCATTAACCCGGCCCGGGCGCGATGAAGGAAGCATTGAGACATCCACGAACAGATCCATGAGAAACCATATACATACGTACCGACAAACGAACGGACTTAATGTAAATCGAATAGTTCGAGGAAAACGGATCAAATCAAAGTAATTGGATTACGAACGGAGCGTACGGAATCGTTCCGTATATCGGACTAATATCAAGATTCAGATAGATGGTCATAATACTATTAGTTAACGGACGGAAACATAATCAAGGTTACTTTTGAAAAACGGACGAAAATAAATCGATTTGACCCATACAGGGAGCATCGGGTGGTTTGTGGGCCCACCTCGGACCCGACCCTAGTACAACACATAAATTATGGATAATAACCCTTAGGGAGTCGTTCATAACCATCTTAAAGTATTTCGACTCCATTTATGGAAGTTGCATACTTATAGGTCAATCTAGAGGAAATTGGTTCAATCTTACTGAATGATTTGGCGCTATTTTCAATCTCGAATTCTGAGAAGCAGAAGTGTGATCGAGGCTCGCTTTCAAGCCTACTAGACTCAGAACATGCCAAAGAAAGATAGGGAAGGCTTTACATACCTGGATTGCACCTTATGCTCCTCAAATCTCAACTCCCGTTTCGTCCAAAAACTGCAAATGGTCATTCTTACCAATTACTATTCATGCAAGCTAATATTTCAATCTTGGGGTCATATTTGGCTACCGAAATTCCGGCAGCACTTCCCCATAATTATGACATCCCCGAGACTTAGCTCGGCTCGTAATAATCAACAACAACACCAACAAACCAACAACAACAACAAGTATTACAAAATACGCAATATGGCACAATTGGCCATTTTTTCCAACACAACACAATAATTTCAATTCTAACTTCACACTTTCAATCCGACATTGATATTTTCATATTCATCAACCCAACAAGATCATTTCGGAAACATTCCATATCATTTTACGAAATATTCACATAATATACAAAATATACAAATTTTCCACCAAATTCATAATCCATTCAAAACCTCCAAACTTCAACATAAATATTCGCGACATATTTATATCCTTCGATTTATTTATAACAACCACCATATACATCTTACAACTACATTCTTCCCAATTACATAATTTATAATAAAATCGCATACTTTCCGACAAACAATTTAACAACAACTTTCTCATGCCAACTAAGACCATTAGCCTTCCATTTTCATCACAAGACTCCAACAACACAATTAACATATCAAATAACTTGATTCATCTCCTCCCCTTCATCATAATGCACACGGCCAACACACACACACATTCACAACACACAAGATTTTCATACTTTTTATTCACTTCCTAGGCCATAACAACATAATCAACATCAAGATAAAATTTATTCATTCACCTATACACATGCTCATGCATTCGGCCACATGCATATATCTCCTATTCTCATGATTTTCAATCTTTTCTACACATTACAACATAGACAAGGCCTTCATAACATACAAGAAGAGTTTAAATCTTACCTTTCTTCACTAAGTTCTTCACTCAAACAAGTTGTCCACTTGAAGAAACAAATGCTCCTTCTTCCAAAACAATTACACCAAGTTGTAAAGCACTCTTGAATTGGTGGAAATACCACAAGCAAACAATTTTTAGAGGAAGATTTCAAAGAGCCAATTTTTCTATGGCCAAGCCGTATGCTTTCCTCTTTTTTTTGTTCTTAGCCGTTTTTCTCTCTTCTTGATTTTCCTCTTGTTCTCTTGAAATTTCTAGAGAGGATGACATATATATTTATCCCTTAATATGTCACATGCATGGCACATGGAAAATTTGTTCATTATTTTGGTGGCTTGGGCCTATTCATGGCAACCTCCTATAATTTGGGCCTCATTTTCATTTTATTCTTTTGAGCCCAATAGGTTAAAGTCTCTCGTTTTGTAATTCCCGAAACTAATTTTCGAAATTCCAATTTTGCCCCTTAGGCCTTCTCCAATATTCTAGCATCCAACTATCATAACCGCCACACGTACTAAAAAAAAATTCCAAACATAACCTTATTCCATGTAAGTCAAGGTTACTTCCAAACTTTCGAATACGCAAAAATGCCGGATGTAACAGTAAATGTGTTGGAGATCCCACTAGGATCGTTCCAGTAAATGATGTTCAAGTGACAGAAAAGTTTACTTATGAAGAGGCACCCGTTGCCATATTAGATAGGCAAGTACGAGCTCGAAACAAAAAGTGGCCTCGATTAAGGTTTGTGGAGAAACAATAATTGAGAAGAAATGACATGGGAAGCGGAAGAAATTATGAAATCCAAGTACCCGCACTTATTTCAGCCCCCAGAAAAGGGCCAAGATGAGACATTAAGATCATAAGGTATGTATATTTTCCTTTTTATGCATTTAGGTCGTGTGTGGCCAAACTCTATTGCTATTATGTTATGGCCCCGTGAGGCATTGTTATTATAGGCTGTTGTGATAGGAGGGTAGTGCCATATTATAGGGGAAACTCTGGCGAAATTTTTATAGAATCCTCAAGGATTTAACATTCGAGGACGAATGTTCTTAAGGGGGGAAGAATGTGACACCTCGAAAAAATTGTAGTTGATGCACAATGAATAGACTAACGAAAAGCACGAAGTATACGATGTTTCGATAAGTGGGAAATAGCATTTGATGATCCTAATTGAGATTTCAAAAACATTAGAGGTAAGGGAAGAAAGTTGCCAAGAAAAGGCAAGGTATACATTATGTATCGGAAAGGATTTACGAGTAACAAGTTAATGATGATTTAATGATGCTTTGGAGAAGAGTTATAACGTCCCTTATATTGTTAATAAGGTGTTAAACAAGTGTTAAGAAGGTTTCATAAGGATTGGAGATCGAACGAAACGACGGAATCCATTTCAAGAAAATGGAGTTATACGACCACTTATACGGTCCGTATAACTTTATACGGTCCATATAAGGGGTCCGTATAACTCCCAGCAGGGAGATGATTTTCTGGTTGGTGAACCACGGCCACTTATACGGGCCGTACAATATTGTACGAACCGTATAAGTGTCCGTATAGTAACCGACGCGCTGATTTTTAGTTTTTGTATAAATAGATGCCTTGGATTCTTTTACTTCATTTTTCATCTTTTACAAGTATTGAGAGCTCAAAACCCTTCTCTAAGCACATTTCACTCAAGTCCAAAAGAACACAAAGATCAAAAGGCTAGAATCAAGTGTTTATGTGTTAGAAAGCTTCCAAGGGTTAGAAGACTACAAGAAATCCAAGTGAAGGTGAAACTAGGGTTTTGTTCAAGTGAGGTGTTTCCACCCAAGGTTCATTCCTACACCATATAAGGTAAGTTTTATGGTATTTCCATGTTGTTTAAGGTATTTGAAAGTTGAAACACTTGGATTGTAGAAGGATATAGAAAATGTGTCATGTATGTGGGAATAGTGTCACTTTTGAATAATAGTTGGATTGAGTCATGATTCTTGATACATTATGATTATAATCATGTTATAAATGATATTGAGAACACGGGATAGAGGTTGTACATGAATGAACGTAATCGTGTGTTATAACCATGAATATGGATGATTGGAAGTGAATTGAGAAGTAAGGACAATGTAGGTGAATAAAGGCTATTGTTATGATGTTGTGAATGTTATTATTGATGTTTGGGAGTTGATATATGATATGGAGGAAGTCGTATAAATAAAGGAGATGCTGTCCAATTTTCTCTAGCTTTAGTCATGTATGCTAAGTCATCGATTTCCTAATGATAGTATAACTCTAATGAAGGTAGACACGTGAGCATTGAAGGAGAACGTACAAGTGATAGAATAGTTGAACGGAAAGGTATGTAAGGCTAACCCTTCTTTCATAAGGCATGGTTCTTTGGCCAAATATCTATTCTTCTATGAGCCTATAATATAATGATTCTATCTATAAAAAGCTACTAAGCTCATGATTCTTGATATGTTACGATTGTACTAAGCTCCTTATATGATGAGTAATCCTCTAAGGATAGACGTAATGAACGACGATAGTAATGATGCTAAAGATGCCTATGAGCTTTTATGTACATGTGTCTATGTATGGCTACTATAAAACCCCGAGCCATATGGCCGTGTAGAGTAGATATGTATATATATATTACGCGCGCACCCTTTGCGGTTGGGTATGGATAACCACCGAGCCTTGGTAGGACGGTATGTATGACCTTTGAGCCTTGGTAGGGCCGGGTATGTGGCTCACCGAACCTTCATGGTCGGGTATGCTATGTGAATGCTATGTATATGATATAAATATGAGTACGAATATGCTAAGTGTATGCAATATATGTGATATGTATATGATATCAATATGAGTATGAATGGAAATATGACTACGAATACGAGAATGGATACGAAATGTAAATTAGTATGGATACGTATACGGATACGGATATGGATGTATATACACAGATACACAATAGAAATGGAATGTCCCTATGAAAAGCAAGTAAGTGTTATGACGATGATGCTATTATCTCCCATCCTATGTTATTTCATATGTTGTCTATTACGCTTTCTTATTGATGTTGATCATGCTTTGCGTACTCAGTACATTCTTCGTACTGACGTCCTTTTGTTTGTGGACGCTGCGTCATGCCCGCAGGTGGCCCGGAGATAGACTTGATCCATAGCTTCATTACTCAGGGACTACATAGCGGAGCTCCATTTCATTCGGAGCTATAGCTTTTGGTACTTATTCTTTTGTGTACATATTTATGGGCACGGAGGGGTCCTGTCCCGCCTATATGATATGATATACTCTTCTTAGAGGCTCGTAGACATGTGTATATGGTTAGATGTGTTTGGCCTTGTTGGCCTATATTTTGGATATTATTTTGTTAGCCTCGTTGGCTTATGTACGTTGATATGGGCATAGATGCTAATGATGATATAGATGTATTGTGGCCCAATGGGATTAGCATGAATAATGAATGAAAATTATGATTTAGCTATGTGGCTCACCTAGATGTAATGTGAAAGTACGTTAAGGGGTGCCCGGGTGGGTTAGCACCGGGTGCCCGTCACGGCCCTCCGGTTGGGTCGTGACATTAGATGTATGAGTGAATAAAATATGAATGCAATATAATGATACACACATGCTCCGGGTGGATGATATCCACGCCTCGACAGTCATGACCCATAGGGGACCCGTAAAGTCCATGTACCTCTTTGCGATGCACAGCCTGATCCAAGTTAGTGTTGCGAAACGTGCAACCCGATCCCAGTCAATGTAGTGGTGCGTGCAACCCGATCCAATATGTATGTGTGTACATATATATATATATATATATATATATATATATATATATATGTCTTACGACATGCAACCCGATCCAAATTTATGAGTATGAATGCATGCACGATATCAATGTCAATAAGAGTATATCAATGACAACCGTGCCACACATGGACACATATCCCAATATCAAGATCAATATCAATTCCTTCCTCTTCACAAGTCAATAACCAATAACTGAGAGATACAGGTCCATAACCATGAATAATGCAAGACATAATGCCATAGGTCATAACAAGACTCAGATAAATCAACTCAACAATAGCGTGAATCATACAAACTATCTCGATCAACACGGAGAGTATATATCAATCCCTTTCCTTAAAAAACACAACAATTACACCTCATGGTTCAATACATAAAGTGACGGCAACAAGCCCACATAATCAGAAGTCATACCAACCTAAGTAATATCCAACCAGATTTCATGCCCGAAGACCTAATCATACTTTCTCCCATCAACTCTACTATATATACATTTCACTAATCAAAGTCTAACTCATGTAAACCCTAACCTACCTTGAATGCAGAACTGGAGCCATGAACTACTCCAACCGAGCCTTCCCCTTACGTAGTGCCTCAGAATGCTCAAAGTCTAATAAATAGTAATGCTAAGTATATAATAAACCAACTAATTGGAAGAAGAAACAATTTGGGGAAAAATGCCCAAAATACCCTGAACGAATCATATGGGTAAAGCCAGAAATTAAGGGTGAAATTACCCTACCCATAGTCCCAACAACCATAATCCTTATTTACATGGGTTTCTAATCACATTAGACCCTTCAATTTCATCAATTAGTCAAAACCCCCAATTTGGGTAAAACCCTAAGTCTGATGATTAGATTCTTGAATTTAAGAGAAATTCAATCCTAGAATGTGTTAACCTACACTTCTAGATGATATAAACAATAGGTAATCAACAATAATCAATTTATAAAAGGGTTCATGATTAGAGCCTAGGTAGTACCTTAACTCACCATGGAATCTCAAGGAAGAAAGGTAGTAAAGCAAGAGAGTAGGTTGGAACTTACCCCAATAGATGATTTCCCCCAAAATCTTCAACAAACGCCTCACCTAGCTCTTGGATTTAGGTTTTAGGAGTTTTGGACAAGTGATTCGAACTTAGGAAGACAAAATAAGATTCTGGTCCCGCCGATCCGCCGTGGCGGTCAGACCATCCGCCATGGCAAAAAATCATTAAAGCGCAGTCCCTCGCCATAGCGGCCAAGACCCTGTCATGGAGGTCCCGCTATGGCGGCACTAAGCCCGCCATGGCAGTTACACCCAAATCAAGAAATCTGGTTTTCCACAAAGCAAACCCAAAATCCCGACATCAATCTGAGGCCACCCGTACACAAACCAATTATGCACACACACACATACACAAAAACATGCTACGAACTCACCCGTGGCCTCGGAATTCCCAACGGAGATCTAATTTATCAAGTCCCCTAAACGGATAAAATCAAGTTTCCATCCAAGTACCCAAAACATAACCAAATGCCTCGGGAACCGAACCAACCACCCCACCAAGTCATAATCGACCCTCCGGACCTCACGAAATCAACAAAACTTTGAAAAAAGTCTGTTTACCCAAAAGTCAACTATTGGTCAACGCTCTCACTTGAGAATTCTAAATCCATCAGTTTTCACCAGAATCGCTTTATAATCTCAAAAATTGGTCAAAAGGCACATAACGACCTAACGGGTCATTACAGATACGGTGCAAAAGAGGGCAAAGCATTAATTGCTTTGCCCAGATTGGTTGAGCAACATTGTAATAAAGCAATGATACACTGCGACTTTGCCATTTTTGGGTTGCTAACGCGATGAGAGAGAAGAAAAGGTTAGACGGTTGTTCCCTAACCAAATGAGACCTTAGAGGTCTGTTTGGTCCTTCTCGTAGAAAGAAATAGGGACTTTGGGCCAGGACTTGTCCTTTAACGGATTGGGCCTGGCCGTTAAAAGAAGGGGATGGCTAACTGGCCCAGTATGGCATATGTATACATGTATACACATATATACATTCATGTATACTTGTATACAAGTGTATATATAAAAGGGGTAAAACGGTGCAATTTAACAAATGGCCAAAATTAAGAGTGTTCATCAATTAAACCTTTCAATTATGGCCAAGTTTAAACTAATTAAACAATTAATCATTTTAAAGGCACGGTCAATTTACCTAAAAGAAATTAAATTGCGAATATAGCCTTAATTGATCTAAACCATGATATTGGTTATTTCAGTTATGACCAGTATAAACTAACAATTGATTTTTTCAATTGTAGCCGCAATTGATCACATAATGAGCAATTTTCAAATATAGCCACAATTAAACATCTAATTATTATGATTAATTAAAAATCGCAAAATGCAAATTGATTATACAAAAAGTTATAAATTGAAAGGTAAAATGACTATTTATTTAATTAATCAAATTTCTTAAATTAAATGGAGTAAAATATTTGTCAATTTGACACTAGATAATTTGGACAATTAATTGAATAATTATTTTAAGTTATTTTCTAATTAAACTTGACAAATACTTTAATATTAATAGTAAAATATGTATTTTGTTTTCAAATGACTTACAACATATATTTGAAGTTATTTTGCCAAACGAAATTGTAAAATATTATCGAAATAATTTTGCAAAATCATTTTGATTAAAAAAAATACATATTTCACTCTGTTTGAGATCCAATAACTTTGGACAATTAAGTTAAATTATTGGAGGTAAAAAATTAGGTGTCAACAACTGCCCCTTCAGTGTTCGGGGATGGCGGGACCATCCCTGATCATTGTAATTTGTCAAACCTGATATTTGGCTGACCAATTTCAAAATACCTCTTTTTTTATGCGATTTTCAAATATATGGCCGAATCCTGGTCTCTGGGTTTCCAACATATCTTAGGTTACATGAGAATTTAAGTCATTTGTAGTTCGACTTAATTAGACTCCTAGAGTGCATATTCAGATAAATTTCGAATTTCCCATTGTTAAAATTGGGAAGCCCTAGTGGTTTGTTGGAGTGTGACTGACTCTCTGTCATTGAGTCAGCCTACATATCCCTGGTCTCGGGAATCAAGTCACTTGTAGTTCAATGCGATAGGAGGAAAAGGGTATCCCTTATATGAAAATTCCTTTGTGTCTTTTCCGGTGTTTGCCCGATCGGTTGCTGGAAATTTAAAAGAAAGCAAGAAAAGAAAATAAACAAGTTTGTGTGGATGAGCGTGAGGTGGAACGATCTTCCAATTCTTGGCTGGAGAGCTTAACTCTCGTGTCACGACCCAGCCCCGTAGGCGGTGACTGGCGCCCGTCTTTGGGCACTCGTACCCACCTATCAATAATACTCAGATCATTGCAAGCAAATTAGGAACTTATACGTACAGAAAGGCACGACACCGCGCACGCATATATACATAAATCATACAAATAACCGGAGGATATACAGAACACAAATACAACTGAACAGTGCTACCCACAACCCACGTTCATATCTACAGGCCTCTAACAGTAATAACAGAACTATATGACGGGACAGGGCCCCGCCGTACCCTGAATAAATATATACACATGTAACAAAAGAGTCTGTACCAAAATCTGGGCTCCGAACAAGGGAGCTCTCCAAAATAGCTGAGTAGGGATCCTAAGTCGGCGGCTCACCCAAACGAGTATCCGTACCGCGGCATGAAACGCGCCCCGAAGAAAGGGGGTCGATGAATATATACTGAGCATGTAAAGCACGGAATACAATAAATAGAACCATAACCGAACTGGAATATATCGAAATAAGTATAGTAATCGGAAAATCAAAAACTTGCCTGTGAATCATATATCATGCATGTCCATATCATATCCTCAAATCATTATGTACATATAGCGTACCCGGCCCTCCAGTGAGGGACTCGGTAAATAAAACCATATAAACATCATGTATAGTAATCACGTAATCATATGCATATACGTGCACCCGCCCTCTAGTGAGGGACTCGGTGAATAGGATCATCAAATGCCATCCTGGCCGCCATCCCCATGTCATCACATCATCATATCATCATATATATGTATATATAGCGTACCCGGCCCTCTAGTGAGGGACTCGGTGAATAATGCAATGAGACTGTGCACGAATACGTACCCGGCCCGGGACTCGGTGAAAGATGCATAGAGGCATGCACGAGCAGAGTAGTGAGAAACCATATGCACACAAATCATTTCAAAGACTCGATGAAATAAAATAAATTAAGCGAGCAATCATTTGGAAATCGGGACAATAGTTATATCAAATACCTTTCGGACATCACTCGGAACATGTCAAACCAGACTTTAGAAATCATAACCACGTGTCGGAAACATATACATAACAATCCTTATTTTAGACTTGGCAAATAATAAATAGCCATACTCGGGGGTCGAAATACTAAGCATGTTAGGTTCTTTCCAACAACCTTTAGTACTATACAAGGAAACGTCTCGGGGGCCCACGGACAAGTATCAAACCGATCCGGGCCCGCCCATGGAAGTTAGGGTCATCATACGCTACGGAACTTCCTACGAGCATATCGAGGCGATCCGAGCCCTTCTGTGAAAGTTATGGTCGTTCGTAGTTTAGGGATCCTTTTTAGGAACAACTTCTTTAGGTAACACTTGCAATTTAATCATACAAAGGACACAAGGGACATAACATGACTACATTATGAATGTAATATTAAGAAGCGAATAAAAGGTCGTGAACACGCTCGGATCGCAAGAATAGAATTACCCCGAGACTCGTAGGATATTTCCCTTACATCTAAGACATGCCAAAGAAAGAAAGGGTGAGCTTTACATACCTCGGTCGCTCCTTAAGCTAATCCAACTCAAGTCTCGGCTCTCCAAGGTCTACATAATGTCAATAGATATCGAACATTAGTTGAAGACATTTAGGAATTCAATTCCAACCGAACATCAAATTCTACGGAAATTTCGGCAGCATTTCCCCTGTAAATACACCAACCCCGAGATTTCAACTCGGCCAAATTCATCAACAACAACACCAACAACCAAACTAGCAACATTAATATTCAATTCCGACGCATTCTAACATTAAATACACTTCTTTATATAGTTCAACAACATTCATTATTTTCCATTCAACTACTTACATTCAAACCAATATCAACGTTTATACATTCGATTACTAATCCAAAACCATTCAAATAATATTCAAGAATGCTTTAAACAATTCATACAATTTTCCAAGCAACCCAAACCACACTCCAACTCACCCGAATTCCTCCCCAACCCGAGAACAACACAACACACATTCTCCTTTGCCAAATTCAAGAATTTCACTAATAGTTCACACTTTAACAATATCACTTCCATAACTACAAAACTACATAAAATTCGCATTAACTTCCAAATCAACCCATAATCAACACAACATCACCTTGAGTCATTAAACTTGCATTTTTCATCATAAAATCCACAACGACGACAACTAAAATACTAACGACAATTAGTTCATTCTCAACTACACAAAGGGGGGCCATTCGGCCAACACCAAACACACCCTCCATGCAAATTTCATGATTTCCATTCATTTTCTACACATTACAATAACACATAAACATGCTAAATACACTTAATTCATTATTCCTACACATTGCACACAACACACGGCCAAACCTCAACATTCATGGCTCAACTTCAACTTGCTTTCTATCATGAATTTCTTCCATTTTAGCATACAACAACACATATAAACCATCTACAACACATGAAAACAAGATTAGAACTCACCTTTCTTCTTCAACTTTGCAACTTGCTTAAAGTAGTGGATGAGAAAAACGAGTAGGCTATCGCTTCCAACAACACTTCCACGTTAATAAGCACCCTTCAATTAGTAAGTTTGCTTGAAGAAACAATTTTTTTCTTGATCAATTCTTGGTCTTGATTTCTCTTTCTCTTGGCCGAATATGGCTCTTATTGTTTTCTCTCAAAGATTCTTGATTTCTCTTGATTTTTCTTAAGTGTGGAAGTGATAAATAAGATGACTTAGTCATCTTTTTATTTACAATTATTGGCCATCCATGTGGCCCTTGGCCCACACCAAGGTGGCCGGCCACATGGCTCCTTCTTTTTTTTTTTTTTTTTTTTTTGTTTGTTGTTGAATTTTCAACTTTCCAAAAATAGAATATCTTCCAAAAATGAAACTTGACCCCAAATGTTTCCTTAACATTTCCATACCAATAAAATCATACACAACTTAAGCCTTTAAAGCAAACAAAAGTCTCTACTTCATATCTCGGAATGGTCTTGTCCTTAACTTGTCGTGGTTGACTCGGATTATCCCGACGTACAAAATACGGGATATAACATCTCGTGTGCACCCTATCTCGACCGGTTGCGTAAGAAAAAGTTTAACATTTTCTCCGCATGCGTCTGGATCTGGTTTAATCAGCCTGCTCCTTTCCTTGGCGGCTGCTAACCTGCTTCCATCTGCTGGGTAACATGGTGGTTAACCTCTTGGTCTTGTTTCTTCTTGTACCATCTTGGCGTGGTTTTGATTGTACCTTCTTGGTATCATCTTTATGTGGCGACCTTCTTCGCGCTTGCTTAAACCTAAATGACCATCTTGGCTTCGTGTCTTCGCTTTACCACCCTCCATGGTTTAGATGGCCCTTTTGGATGCTTTTTTCTGAAAATAAATGACCTTTTTGGTATTGTTTGCTTTGTTGGATCTCCTCCGTTCTTTGTTTGCATGGAATGGCCCTCTCGGCAGTTTCTATTTGAATAGCCTTTTTGGTGACTTGTACAATTGGGTGCGAATTTTCCTTTGTACTCGTCTTGATATGGGAACAGTCGCTTGAGTACCATTTGCCCTATTATGAAGAGTCGAGCTCTGACTTATTTGTTGAAGGCACAAGCCATCCTTTATTGGTATAATTGACCGTGACATACGACAATCATCCTCTTTTCGTCAATTAGAGCCAGTTGCTCATATCGACTTCGGACCCATTCTGCGTTGTCCAACTCTGCTTCCTGAATGATTCTCAGTGATGGTATTTCGACCTCGGCAGGTATGACTACTTTAGTCCTATAGATGAGAAAGTACGGAGTTGCCCCTGTCGAAGTTCGAGCTGTCGTCCAGTATCCTAGAAATACATAAGGCAATTGTTCATGCCAGCACTTGTAGTTATCCATCATTTTCCTTAATATCCTTTTGATATTCTTGTTTGTGGCTTCCACAACTCCATTCATTTGTGGCCGGTAGGTAGTTGAATTTTGATGGGTGATTTGGAATTGTTCACAGATATTCTTCATCAGGTGACTGTTCAGATTCGGTCCATTGTCTTTTATGATGGACTCTGGTACACCGAAGCAGCATATGATGTTTTTTTGCACA
Source organism: Lycium ferocissimum (assembly GCF_029784015.1). NCBI lineage: Eukaryota > Viridiplantae > Streptophyta > Magnoliopsida > Solanales > Solanaceae > Lycium > Lycium ferocissimum. The sequence goes on from NW_026726128.1 coordinate 81,300, forward strand.
AAATCAGCTACCACCTTCTTTGTCACTGATTTGTACGATGTAGCTTCCACCCATTTGGTGAAATAATCTATGGCAACAAAGATGAATCTATGTCCATTCAAGGCGGCAGGCTCGATGGGTCCAATGACATCCATGCCCCAGGCGAAGAACGGCTAGGGTGAGCTCATAACATTGAGTTCGCTTTTTGGGACTCTGATTAGATCTCTGTGGATTTGGTACTGATGGCATCTTTGCACAAATTTGCAGCAATCAGCCTCCATTGTCATCCAGTAGTGACCTGCTCAAAGAATTTTCATAGCTAGAATGAAACTGTTCATGTGAGGCCTACAAGTTCCAACATGTACCTCTTCCAATAGCTTCGTGGCCTCAGCAACCCTAGGTCTAGCGTCTGGTTGTAGATAATTTCCTCGTTCAGGAAGAATTCGTTGGCCATTCTTCGGATAGTGTTTCTTTGGTTGCTTGTGGTATTTCTGAGATACTTTTTTTTTCCAGATACATCTTGATGTCAGTGTACCATGGCTTATCGTCGGGTTCCGCTTCCACATGGTAACAATAGGCATGCTCTTCTCTCAGACTTATTTCCAACGGGTCAATATGATTGCTTTTAGGATGTTGGATCATTGATGTTATGGTGGACAAAGCATCGATGAACTCGTTTTGAGCTCTCGGGGTATGCTTGAATTAGATCTTTTTGAATTTCTTGCACGCCTCTCTGTGCGAGGTTCACATAAGGTAAGATCTTGGCATTCTTCGTGGCCCACTCGCCTTATACTTGATGGATCAACAAATCTGAATCACGTATGACCAACAATTCGTGGATATCTATGTCCAGTGCCATTATGAGGCCTAGGATGCAGGCCTCGTATTCCGCCATATTATTGGTGCATCGAAACTTGAGTTTCACGGCCATCGGGTAGTATTGCCCGATTTCTGATATCAAGAATGCTCCGATTCCTGAACCCTTATAAGTAACTGCTCTATCGAAGAATAGTCACCATCCTGAATATGGCTCAGATATGTCTTCTTCGACTGTCAACATCCCTTCGTCTGGGAAGTAGGTTCGAAGTGGTTCTAAATCTCCATCCACTGAACTTTTTGCCAGTAAGTCGGTCAATGCTTATCCTTTGATGGCCTTTTGTACTATGTATATGATGTCAAATTCATTCAACAGCATCTGCCACTTTGCTAATTTCCTTATGGGCATGGGTTGGCGAAAGATTTACTTCAAGGGATCCATCTTAGATATGAGGTGAGTTGTGTATGATGACAAGTAATGTCTCGGCTTCTGAGCTACCCATGTTAAAGAAAAACATGTCTTTTCCACCAGCGTTTACCTTGCCTTGCAGGCTGTGAACTTCTTGCTCAGGTAGTAAATTTCACTCTCTTTTTTGCTTGTCTCATCGTGTTATCCTAACACACATCCAAAGGCATTTTCTGATATCGACAGGTACAACAAAAGTGGACTCCCAGGTCTGGAAAGTAATAAGACTGGTAGATTGGACAATTATTTCTTGATGGTGTCGAAACCTTTCTGACACTCCTCAATCCATTTTATGAGCGCGTCCTTTTTTAGCAATTTCAATATTGGTTCCACAATGATGGTGGACTGGGCTATGAACCATCCAATGTAATTCAACCTTCCCAAGAAACTCATGACCACTTTCTTAGTCTTTGGAGGTGGTATGGATTTGATCTTTGATGGGTCTAGTTCTATACCCCTTCGACTGACTATGAATCCCAATAATTTTCTGGCAGGTACTCCAAATACACATTTGGTCGGGTTCAATTTCAGGTTGAATTTTTGGAGTCTATCAAAGAACTTTCGGAGATGAGTAGTGTGCTCTGAGCTTTCTCTTGATTTGATGATGACATCGTCCACGTGTACTTCAATTTTCTTATGGATCATGCGTGAAAGATAGTAGTCATAGCCCTTATGTAAGTAGCGCGGCATTCTTGAGACCGAATGACATTACTCTATAGTGATACACTCCTCATGTAGTGATGAAGGCTGTCTTTTCCGCATCCTCATTGCTCATCAAGATCTGATGATACCCCATGAAGCAATCCACGAATGAATATTACTCCTGCTTGGCACAAATATCAATGAGTATGTGGATGTTTAGGAGTGGAAAGTTGTCGCTGGGACTATGCCCGATTGAGATCCCGGTAGTCTACACATATTCGTATATTCCCCTCCTTCTTGGGTACTGGCACTATGTTGGCCAACCATGTAGGGTAAGAAGTTACTTCCACTATTCTGGATTTAATCTATTTTTCTACTTCATCCTTGATGCAGATATGCGAGGTCCAGCTTGAATTGCTTGGTTTTCTATTTGACTGGAGTAAATCTCGTATTGATGGGTAGTCTATGGGCCACTATACTGGTGCTCAACCCTGGCATGTCAGCGTATGACCATGCAAAAATGTCCACATATTCCGTTAGGATATTTACCAACTCCTCCATCTGAGGTGCTTCCAGATGTGCACTTAACCTAGTTTCTTTGATGCTTTCCCCGTCTCCTAAGTTGATTGCTTCTGTTTCATCGAGGTTCGACTTTTGCTCATTTTCAAACTGTTCTACCTCTTCTATGAGACCCTCTGGTAGCATTATTTATTCGTTGTACTCCTCGTACTCTTCCTTTTCTACGTCACTCGAGTCATTCATTTTGCAATATTTCATGAAATTTAAGATTGTTTTATTATTTTTACTACTGAAAATTAAGGCAAAGTAAGGTTAGTATGAAATATATGCGTAAATTAAAATAAAAGAGAAAGTTATTTTCCATAACTCGAGGCTTCATTAATTTGATTGTAAAGAAAATACTGACTGTGGTCCTGACTCGGATCAACATTGAGTCATTTCCATTTTTGAAGAAATCAAGAGGTAATAAAAAGTGCAAATGGTGAGTAATCGGGCCTCGACCTATTCTCTCCGATTTTAAAGCATAAATTCATCATTTCTCTACTGAAGAGCCAAGAGTGGGGTATAGTTCCATTTGAATAGTTGTTCGCTCGGATCAGCATCGCGGATTGTGGGCTCCTCAGTACATTCTTCCAACACCACCAGGCAGTCTTTCTCTTGAAATAGCATCTCTAACCCTTCTTCTGCACTTCCATCATTTGGCATGGGCATTCTTACTAGAAATTACTGGTACAAATTCGAAATCGATTTTCATAGCTTCGCAGGGTTTCTTCTTTCTGGTAGCTTTTGAGACCTCGTCATCATTTGGGACATACCCCAAACTGAAATGGAAGTTGTTTTGAGGAATAGGGATTGGCTCTGTGATGCCATGTAGGTCCCTTCCTAGACCTCGCCCAGGTTTAAACTCATTTTGGAGCATAGTGGAGGCAATCATTTTGTAGATTGCGGGCATGGGAACTTCTGTGGAATCTTCTCTGTGGGCATCCCCCACTAATTCCACTACGTGGAAGTCTGTCCCTTTAGGAACTGCTTCGATGACCGGCACTGAGTTGTTTGGGTAATTATGGATACTACCTCCTCCGTGAATTACAATTTCATGATTATCACATACAAATTTTATAGCTTGATGTAGTGAGGACGGCACAGCTCCTGCCATGTGGATCCACGATCTTCCCAGCAATAAGTTATAGTTAGCAGCTACTTTCATGACTTGAAATTCAGTGATGAACTCCCCAGGCCCCATTTGGACACGAAGGTCGATTTCCCCGACAGGGTCACATTGAGTTCCATCGAATGCTCTTATGTTCGTGCGGTTTTGATGAATCTTCCCAAGATCATGACCTAATTGGCCGAGAATGGATTCGGGGAAAATATTGAGGCCCGCTCCATTATCGATTAGAACTCGAGTTACCACTTTGTTTCGTCACATAATGGTGATATGTAGTGCTTTGTTGTGCGTTGTGCCTTCTTTGGGCAGGTCTTTACTAGTGAAAGCAATCTGATGCTCTTCCATGACATTTACGACCATCTCGGCCAAATTCTCATTGCTTGTCCCTGCAGGGACGTGGACTACTTCTAATACTTTCATTAAAGCCAGAAGGTGTTGAGGCGACCTTAGCAATAGTGCTAGCATGGATATTTGAGTTGGTATCTTCTTCAAGTGTTCCACGATGGAGTATTCCTTTGGCCGCATTCTTTGCCAGAAATCTTTAGCCTTACCCTCGGTAATGGGCCTCTTTTGGTTTCCTTCTCTTCTTGGTGTCCCTTGGGCCAGATCTTCGGGAGTGTAACACCTCCCAGAGCCCGTCATTCCATAGGCAGTTGCCACTTGCACAACAAATTCCTTCATTGGTGCCACTATCACCTCTTGAGACACCTGTTCTACGATTGGCGCGGGGATTAATACTTTAAACTGTGGACTTTCCTATATTGTGAGTGACACCACTGTATGTTCAAGCATTTGGATTAGATCTCGAATCACAGGCTTGCCTACAGCCCAATCTTCTTCCATTTCTATCATATGAATTGTGTTGTTACCATGATTAGGCAAGGGATTGGTATTCACGTTTGGTGCCGCAGTCTGAAGAATGGTCTCCTTTTTGTCAATCATATCTTGTATCTTGTGCTTCAAATTAATGCAATCTTCAGTACTGTGTCTATTTCCCCCATAATGGTAGGCACATGTTTGATCTGCTCGGAAGAATCAATTTTCGTGATTGACGACCTTTGGGTGGACCGTTTGGATCATTCCTTTAGCGTTTAACCTTTCAAGCAATTTGGTTCTTGTTTCTAGCAACGGGGTAAACACACGGGCAGGCTTCTTTTCAAAATTAGGACATGAAAAATTTTAGGCATTTGGCGAGTGTTGATTTTAGTAATTTACAGGCGGGTTATTTTGTGGCGCTCTACAAGCAGGTATGGGAGTTTGATGATTTGGATGTGGAGCTTAGTAATTCAGCGGTGGTTATTTTGTGGCGCTCTACGAGCAGGTACAGGAGTTTGTGAAGCTTGGCAATTTGGTCTTTGGTGTCTGGAAAGTAGGTTATGCGTAATAGACAAGCACAGGGTTGTATAGTGTGGGTACGTAGGCATTCGGTGGTGGTGCCTGATAGATTTCGACGGGAGATCGTAGTTCTTCCCCCTTTTGGGTTATTGGGCTAGGAGTGTGGGAAACATTTGCCAAGTCCTCTTTCTTTTTTCTGGCGAGTCCCACAGTGCTTTATCGGGAAGCTTTGCCGGCTATGCTTATGATTCTTCTGGATTTGAGACCATCTTCTATGGCCTTTCCCATTTTTACTAATTCAAAGAATGGCCTCCCGGCCATTGACAACATGCGATCATAGAAATCGGTCTCTTGTGACCTGATAAACACGACGGCTAACTCTTCCTCGCTCATTAGCGGTTCTACTCGGGCGGCTTTAGCCCTGCATCTACTCGCATACTCGCGGTAGTTTTCCATTGACTTCTGTTTGATTTTCTCCAAGTAGTATCGGTCTAGTACTGTTTCACCATTGAATCGTAACATTTCCATAAGGGACTCCGCCATGTCTTCCAGGAGGCCCATCGACGCATATCTTTTGCGGTGAACCATTTGGAAGCTTCCCCAGTTAAGCTTCGGCTGAAAAGCCTCATAATCAGTGCTAGGTTGTTTCTTACTTTGACCAGTTGGTCGCAATAGGCTCATAGATGGGCCTTGGGGTTGCCTGCCCCATTGAACATTTCGAATTTGGGCAATTTGAAACCCTGGGGCAGATCCAAGTCTGGGTGAAGACAAAGGTCATCATAGCTCAACCCTGTTTCTTTTTTAGTATCTCTTGTTCATTGTGTAAGCATTTTCGCCACCTTGTGCTCAATTTCTTTATCGCGCCTATCCTGCTCGGCTCTCTAGGCCTTTTCCATCTCCTCATAGTGGTAAATTTCATAATGATCAGGGGAGAACGCACTTGGCGTGACAGGGGTATGAAAAGAAATGGCTGGGTGTATGGGGTGACTTTTGGTTACGGGGTAGTCTTTGGTATTGGTAAAGAGGCGATGCTTGGACGCACGGTAGCGTGGTATGAGTGGGCTGAGGTGCTTGGTATGAATGTACTGAGTGGGCGATTCTAGGAATTTGGACAGTGTTGAGTAGTGGTGGGGTGTGATAAGAGGAGCTTGGGTTAGCAAGGTGTGGTATTGTTCCAGCGGGGTAGGCAGGAAAATGGTCGGGTAATGCTGAGCTTAGAGATTGAAAAGTCGGAGGAGGCCTCCTTACTTCAGCAGATGTTTCTTTAGCCATTTCGGCTCTTATGACCTTCTCTTGAAGATCAACAACTTTCTCCAGTAGCTTGTTTATCATGTCCTCAGAATGCGAGGATTCCTTTGGGTTCAATGGGGGAGAGTCCCTGATGATGAGTTCGTTCTGATTGTGCTCATTTTCCGAGGCAGCAGTCATTGTTGCTCTGCCTTTGTCTTGTTGGGAAAAGGATGTTATTGTAGCTTTGGATCTGGTGAAGTATGCCAGCCTGGAACAACAGGGATCAACCTCTTTTCTATAAGAGAAAAACAACTCAAAGCCAATGACGTTAGTGCGTTAGACAATAAATAAAAAGTAAAATATCATAGGTAGTTGCCATATAAGCACATAGAGCACACAAAATCATGTATTTTATTTAAACATTTGATTGATCCTTAGTTCTGAGGTTTTTGGGTATTTTGGCCTTTTGAGTCACTTTGGATCTTGGTATGACAGTCTATGGTTGACTTGCTTTGGACAGTCTTCTTGACGCCTGCTTGCGCTAAATAACTATGGAAAATATACATTTTATATAATATAGGGACTGAGTATTACATAGACTGCCTACGTATCCCTCCGCGGGAAATCAGGCCCCTCCGTAGTTCGGTTTACATATAAAATATTTTTCTAAACCTATACTACCCAAAAGCTTTTCCAGACCAGGCCTGATTATGTATCCCTCCTTGGGACATCAGGTCAGACGTAGTTTCTTTTACAAATAAATAAAAAGGGAGGACAACAAACTTTGACAATTACAAGAAAGGGCCCTCTATTAAGTCTAAGCAAAAGTGATCTCTTCTCGGGATTAAAACGGGTTGTTGTCCCTGCAACCATTGGTTTCGCCTAAGACCTTATTTCCTAATAACAGTGTGAGAGTACTACCCAAATCCCCCCCGTATGGACCAGGTGCTCCAACTCGAATTTGAAAGCCTCGCATTCTTTGATATCATGCCCTGGTGCTCCTGAGTGGAACAAACAAATCCTTTGTTGACTTTATCCGCTTGATGAGGGTTTCCAAGTGGCCTTGACTGGATGGACCTTCCCAATACTTGCGAATTTCTGGAAATATAGGCACACGAGTCCTTAAAGATGGTGAAGTCGTAACGCCGAACGTGGGTGTCCAAAGTGATTCCTTCATTTGGAGTGACTTTGTCATGGACCAATAAAGATTGAGGTCCCCATAACTTCTCGATTGTCTTTTCCTCAATCATCCTTACGTTTCTTCTTCTTAGGGTCAAACACTCGTCTGTAGTGCACCCACACTCTTCATTTTCTTAAAGATTTCTTCACCTCGTATATGCTTTGGCGTGACACGGTAAAGACAAGCAATGGACTTAGGAGCAATAACCCACCAAGTTGGTGATGGTGGACGAATGAGTTATTAGGTCATGTCATTATCCACCTCTTGAGCCACAGAGGCGGCAGTGGTGGCCTATTTGGGATGGCCATGTTGGCTCTTGTGGGTCGGACTCCTCCTTGGGATCCTCATCCTCTTCCTCGAGAGTCTCCATTTTGACCGTCAAAGGCACGTAAGTGCCCTTCCTTTGGCCTTGTTGGACGAGCTCTCTTGGTAAGGCTCCAATTCAGCAATCTCTTTTGGTGTATTCTCAACTAGGTTCAAAATTTGGTCGGCTTCTTTGATTTTTGCTCGGACCAATTTGATCTTTTCCTCTAGCTTGCAAATCTTCCTACTAAACAACCCTTCATTCTCGCTGGCGGTGCTGCTTTGACTTCTTCGTCCGTCCATTGGTAGCAAATCAACCTTTTTAGGAGGTGCTAAGGGTTAGTTTTCTATGTTTGTGGTTTTCGATTAATTGGTATTTCCTTGTGTTTTTCTTTGGGATATAATCGAAACACGGGATCAACCAATCATTCAAACGAAATACATGAAACATATAAGTATTTAATCATATAATCATGCAATAAATCATGCTAGTCGTATTTCTAAAGCAGTCAACCTAGTCGATTTGAAACATAAATGTGCCATTTGCTTTAACCCATTGCCCCATAAAATCATAGTTTCATTAATAATATTTTCACCTATGGGATTACAAAGGATTATAAAGCATCAAGAAATAAAATCAGTAGAAGTATCCTCCAGTGGATGATGATGAAGCTCTCTCGATCCTTT
>NW_026726129.1:0-45079 GCF_029784015.1 Lycium ferocissimum
TTTTTACTTTCGTATCTTTCGAGGGACTGGGTTTTTTTCTTTATTTTCGGGGGTCTGGACTATTTTCCCCCCCTTTTCTTCGGGGTTTTTCCCCAAAAACAAACCCCATTTGGCGATCCCCGTTGGGAGACCCTTTTTTTGGTTTTGGAGTGCCCTTTTATCCGGAGCCTATATCTTGGTATATACTCGTTCGTTGCATATGTGTGTGTGTGTGTTCGAGAATGCGCGGGGCCTGTCCGTCATATGATTTTGGTTTGTTTAGAAAGGCACAGCAGACGTATATGTGGGTTATGTGCCTACCCCGACGTGTGTTCGTATGTTATACGTTTTGGGCGATCTGTTCGCCGTGGCGACCTTATCGGGCACACATATATATATTTTGGGCCGTTGTGCCATTGATAGCCTCGCGGCCCTATGTATGTGTATGGTTGTGTTTGAGACAATACGTTTGATACTCGTATGTGCATAAGCTTGTTGTGTGTGATTCGGGTTTGATGAGTATGTTTGGGTGCCCGGCCTCGGGCCTTTGGTCTCCCCGCTACGGGGTTGGGTCGTGACAAAGAGCGCTACCGTACATCGTCTTCGCGCGTGTGCGTATCAAACATAACAAACATAACAGATCAAATCCATAGGCGGGCGGAATGTACATCGCCTTCCGAACATACATACATGTACAAACAAATAGGCCATTCGAGCCACTCAAAGCAAACGGGCGCGCGGGAACCTCGGATCTCGGACCCACGACTGCGTACGCAAAGTCTACTAACACGAATCGAAATCGCAACTCGGATATGCTCGACTCGCCGACACTCGGAGAAAATGGAGCTCGCCGATCTCGTTGAAACCTCCTAGCAAAGTCTTTCGTACGCTTCATGTGATTTGACACGGAAGTTTGAAAGAATATGGGCGAAAATGGAGTCCGAGGGTTCGCTCGGCTCCGTATGTGGGGTCGGGTGCCCATCACACCCTGATCAAGATTAGGGTGTGACAGGCTGTTTGGTGGTTGTTATGAATTGTTTTGATATAGTTCATAATGATATTCAAAGAGTACTGAGTATGATTATTACCCTGATACTCGAGCGTTGATTAGTCTATTTATCTATTGAGTCTCAAAAGATGATTTATATGCATATGGTTACTCACTACTCTTGCTCGTGCATACCGTTATTACATCTTTCATCGAATCCTGCCGGGACACGTTCTCGTGCACGTATCCACCGCATTGTTCACCGAGTCCCTACACCAGAGGGTAGGGACACATTATATGTATATGTATATGATGATATGATGACATGATGACATTATGATATGATCGTATGGGGATGACGGCCGGGATGGCATATGATGACTTTGTTCAACGAGCCCCTCGCTAGGCCGAGACACGTTATATATACATATGTACAGGATGACTATCTACTTATGTCACTCAGTCCCATAACGGGTTGGGTATGATATTGACACGCATGATTTATGTTTCAAAGGCAAGCCTTGTGGTTTTCTAGTTATTGTACTAGTTTTCTATACTCCTTATTTCAGTATGATCCTGTTTACTGTATTTCATACTTTACATGCTCAGTACATATTCCGTACTGACCCCCTTTCTTTGGGGGGCTGCGTTTCATGCGCCGCAGTACGATACTCACTTCGGTGATCCGCCGGCCTTAGGATTTCTATTCGGCCCTATCTTGGAGTGCTCCATTGTCCCGGAGCCAAGATTTTGGTACGTATCCTCTTATTGTATATATGTGTTTATCCGGGGGTACGGCGGGGCCCCGTCCCATCGTATGTTATTGTTGTCACTCTTGAGGTACGTAGACATATGTGTGGGTTGTATGTAGTTCTTGTTCGGTTGTATCGTATGACTTATGTTTGGGGCGTTCCCGTTCGTAGTGGCAGCCTTGTCGGCTTGCGTAGATATATATATATATATATATATATATATATATATATATATATATATATATATATATATATATATGTTTTGGGAGTCATGTGTTATGGTAGCCTTGTTGGCTCGTGTATGGCCGGAACGTTCCCCTATATTATGACAGCCTTTGTTACTTATGTGTGACATTATACGTTTGAAAGTTGTAACTCCCCGGGACAGTTGTTGTGATATGTATATATATGCGACAGTTTTGAGACGACGTCGTGCCTTTCTATATATAAGTTCTTTATTATGCTAGTCGTGGACGATTATAGTTATCAGGTGTATACGAGTGTCCAGCTCGGGCACTAGTCGCGACCTATGGGGTTGGGTCGTGACATCTTTACGGCCTCAATCTTCTGTGTATCCACCCGAATGCCATCATCTCCAATAATATGCCCCAATAATGCCACCGAAGCCAAATCCGTAATTCACATTTAGAGAACTTAGCATACAATTTCGGGTGCCGGAGCACCCTAAGTACCGTCCTCGGATGATCGCGTGCTCGCTTCCGATCGTGAATAGACGAGAATATCATCAATAAATACAATCACGAACATATCTAGGAACGGCCTTGAATACTCGGTTCATCGTATCCATAAACACCGCTGGAGCATTGGTCGGCCCAAAAGACATCACCCTAAACTCATAGGTGCCGTCTTAGGGTCCGAATGCGATCTTTGGAATATCCGCCTCTCTAACCCGCACTTTGGTGATAGCCTCGACCGCAGTCTATCTTCGAGAAACACTTAGCACCCACGTAACCGGTCAAATAAATCATCAATCTAGGAGGATATCTTATTTTTTATGGTCACCTTGTTCAGCTGCCTATAATCAATACACATCCACAACGACCCATCTTTCTTTCTCACGAACAATACTGGTGCTCTCCAAGGCGATGTGTTGGGCCTAATGAAGCCCTTCTCTAATAAATCCCTCAGCTGCTCCTTCAACTCTTTTAGTTCTCACAGTGCCATTCTGTAATGAGGAATAGATATGGGCTGAGTATCTGGCAACACATCTATAGTGAACTCTATCTCCGCCAGAGGAAGACACGGAAGTTCATCCGGAAATACATCCGGAAATTCACCGAGTACCGGACCGACCGAAGAGTGCAGGCTCGTCACGACCCAACGCCGTAGCCGGTGGCTAGTGCCCGAGCCGGACACTCGTATACACCTGCTACCTATAGTCATACGCTACTAGCATGAACGAGCTGATATAAGTATAAGGGCAAAACATATGCAAGTCGAAGCTACCTATCTCCTGAAGGGTTATAACCTTTAACAGTTAGTATCGCACCAAAGCGACGGGCCGTCATATATATATATATATAGGGAACGTCCCAACAAAACATAAGCCGAGAAGGCTACCTTCATACACAATCGCTATGATAAACATATATAGCTACGCAAGCCGACAAGGCCGCCACTACAAACGGGTACGCCCGTACACAAGTCATAACCATATAACAAAACAACAACCACACATAGACCCACACTTGTGACCACGGACCTCTAAGAGTGACAATGTCACGACCCAACCCCGTGGCGTGACTAGTGCGAGTTGGGCACCCAAACGCATTTATCGAACCCGAATCACACACACACCGGCTTATGCACATATGAACATCAAACGCATTGTCTCAAACACAACCATACACATATACGAAGCCGCGAGGCTATCAATGGCACAACGGCCCAAAATATATACATGCGAGCCGACAAGGGGCCCGCCCGCGCGAATAGGTTCGCCCAAAAATAACATACGAACACGTCCGTACGGAAGTAGACACATAACCCACGTATACATCTACATGTGCCTCTAAACAAACCAACAATCATATGACGGACAGGCCCCACCGTACCCCGACACACACACACATATATGCAACGAATGAGTATATACCAAGATATAGGCTCGGGATGAAAGAAGCACTCCAACACAAAGCGAATAGGTCTCTAAACCGGCGGATCGCCAACCGGGCGTCCGTACCGCGGGCATGAAACGCAGCCCCCCCGAGGAAAGGGGTCGATGCACGAAATATGTACTGAGTATGCAAAGCAGAAGATACAGTAAGCAAATATGAGTCACACTCAAAACAAAAGTACCGAAAATAAGTACATTTCCAAAATGTCAAAGGTTTATTTTCAAAGTACAAAGCATGCGTAAGGCACGAAATATGGTCGCCGCCCGTCGATGGCGCCATAACACGATAACACCGGAAGGTTTCAAATCTCCGTACACCCCGAACGCAACACATCATCACAACACATCATAAGCCATATCACAAGATAACTTCATAAACGGAACCCGGCCGTACATGGCGAGGTCTCGGGAACCGTAAACACGGCATAACACCGGAATATATCATAGTGCGCACGACAACAAACCGGCCGGAACCGTGAAAGATATACCAACAACACGCACGAGCAGAGTCGTGAGTAACCATATGCATAAAATCGTTATCACAAGTTCAAAAAGTAAGTAAAATAACCATACTTGGGGATCGGGAAAATCGTCATACCAAACTCTCTCAAACGTCATCAGAAAAGTACAAAAGAAGGTCGCGGGACCCACGGACGAGTGTCAACCCGAGCCGGGCCCGCCTATGGAAAACATACTCATCACACGTCATACAACCTCCCACAGCGATATCGAGGCAATCCGAGCCCTTAGTCGAAAGTTACGGCAGTTCGTAGTTTCAACATCGTTTAAGAATAAAACTCTTTTGAAAACCAACTTTTATGCAATTTTAAGAGAGAAGAAAAATCAATTATTCCAAAAACATCAAAGCCAATATTTTCTCACATCAACATATGAATATCGAGAGACAAACGCGAATCATAGACATGCTCGGATTGTGAGAGTAGAATTTCCTCGAGACTCGTGTCGTAGCCTATGTACAACTAAGACATGCCAAAAGAAAGAAGAGTTAAGCTTTACATACCTCGCTCTCACACAACGCTAATCCAAATCAAATCTATATCTCGAATTCTCCAAGATCTACATAACATCAATAAATACCAACGTCAACCAAGCATTTAGAAGTTCATTTCCAACTAACACATAATCCTACGGAAATTTGGGCAAGACTTCCTTTATAAATGGACCAACCCCGAGAATTCAACTCGGCCAAATTCAACAACACAACAACACCAACAATCATTCCAATAATATCCATAATCAATTCAAACATATTCGAACACTAAAGATTCTTCTCCACACATTCCAACAACATTCCAATTATGCTTACCACGACTACATACATACAAACCAACATGTAATCAAACTAACGCATATTCAATTATCCATCCAAAACCATTCAAACAATATTCAAGAACTCTTTAAACAATTCACACAATATTCCCAACAACCCAACAAATACTCCAATCCACCCGAAATGGTCCCCAAACCCGAGAACCTCAACTCTAACACATTCCTTGATTTCAAAACATGATTTACTCCAACAATCTATACTCTAACCACGCCATTTCCATAAACATAAAAATTACACTAAATGCACAAAATCTTCCAAATCAGCCCATAACACTTACAATACCAATTTGAATTATTAAACTCTTATTTCCAACATAGAATCCACATAACAACAACAACAAAAATTCCAAGAAAACTAGTTCATTTCTTAACACACATAGAAGGCCATATTCGGCCAACACACTTACATACACACTTCATGATTTTCATTCACCTCATCACTCTACAACAACCAAACATGTTACATAGAACTCATGCACCACCTTTAACACAACACACACACACATGCACGGCTAAATAGCATAGTACACGGCTCAACTCAAATACAAAATCTCCATGAATTTCATCCAAATTAACATATAACAACACACATAAACCTTCCATAACTCATAAAACAAGATTAGAATTTACCTTTCTTCACAACTCCTCAACTTGTCCAAGGTTGGCCATGGATGAAAACGAACAATCCAACGCTTGAAACGACAACTCCACGTTATCAAGCACCCTCCAATTAGTAGATTTGCTTAGAAGAAATAATTTTTCTATGGCTAATTCTTGGACTTGATTTCCCCCTCTCTTGGCCGTGAGTTACTCTCTTGTTTCCTCAAATTTTCTTGAAAATTCTATGAGGTTCAAATGAGAAAGATGACTTAGTCATCTCTTAATTTAACTATATATGGAATGAATTCCATGTGGCCATGGCCCACAAACTACTTGGCCGGCCACTTTTGGCCCTTGGACTTCAATAATTCACAAGTTTTCCTTATTCACTTTTGGCCCCAAATGTTTACTCAATACCTTCCATGCCAATAAAGTCATTCGTCACTCATGCCTTTAGAGCGAAATCGTGGTTAAGATCCCGACTTCATTTCCCGAAATGGTCTTTCCCTAACTTATCATAATTTACTCATTTCGTCCCGTTGTTAAAACATACGGGATATAACAGACAACGACATCATATGACGGGACAGGGCCCCGTCATACCCTGAACGATAACATATGTACATATCAAAAGGTTATACCACGAAACTATGCTCCGGAATAAAGGAGCACTCGAAATAGCCGGGTAGATATCTAGGCCGGCGGATCTCCGAAGCGTGTGTACCGTACGCGGGCATGAAACGCAGCCCCCCGAAGAAAGGGGTCGGCACGAAATATGTACCGAGTAGGTAAAGCATGAAACATAGTAGATAGAATCATATCCGAGACAAGGTGAACGAGTTCAATGCAATAAACGCAGTTTCATAAAACTTGCCTTTGAACATATTTCATCCGTATCGTTCTCATATCAATGTCACTATAGTATTTCATAATCAAAGCTGCATAATCATTACGTATATAACATATATAACGTGTCCGCCCTCTAGTGAGGGACTCGGTAATTATAATCATAACATCATAAACATAAGCATATACGTGTCCCGGCCCTTCAGTAAGGAACTCGGTAATAAGGAATGTATGCCCTCTTGGCCTCCATCTCCAAATCATCATATCATCATCATCATCTTATACATATATATAACGTGTCCCGGCCCTCTAGTGAGGGACTCGGTGAATAGTATAATGGATCGGCGCACGAGAACGTACCGGCCGGGACTCGGTGAAGGATATAGCGGTAGCACGAGCGAGTAATAAGCAACCACATATATATATAAAACATTTTTGAGACTCAATGAATAGTAAACCAAATCGGTTCTCGGACATTAGCATGTTACATTTTATAAAAATCAAGCATACTTATGCAATTCCTTTTAAGAATAAGAACTCCTATACATCACATACTACTCCATCATGTAATAAATAACGAGATCATAATTCCACTATACCAACATTTTCAACATTACGGACGAATAACAATCACATGTCATACTAGAAGTTAGAGAGTGGAGTCACCCCGAGGCTCGATTATATCTTACTTACGTCTAGGACATGCCAAAAAAAGAAGGAAGGAATAGGCTTTGCGTACCTTTAGCGTTTAATAGTATAATAACTTGTACTTGCTGCCCAACAACACTTATCCTATATCAAGATATCAAGAGCTACAGTTAGTCTACAAAGGATTTTAATACGCACTCTAACGCTTACAATCCCTTTCAAACATTTAGACGACGTTTCGTTCGCATTCAAACCAACTAGTGCTACAAGCTAACATTGCTAATCATTCTTTTCTTATATCATTCCAAACTTGTTTAACATGACTTAGGGAACTTTGGACAGCTTGTACATCATTCAATTCAGTCCGACTCACGGCCAAACAGCCCATACAACAATACCATTTCACTTTTACTACATGTTCATAACAACATTCAATCATTCAACAACATTACTTCACTTCTTATCTTAAAACGGTAGTCCACGATTTTGGACAGCTTGCACACCTCAACATGATTTGTTTCATTAACACCTTAATTCACCTATTCAACATACATACAATGTACCACAATGTGCACAACAACAACAATCAAAACTTGCACAAAACAGTCCATAAACTCCCCTAAAACAAATTCCCTTTACACGGCTTCAATGCCATTCCTACACTTCATGATTTTCACTCATTTATTCATACTACAACACTTTCAATCCACTTCCAATACATGTATAAGAAGACTAAACATGATTCCATGAAAGTCTACAACACACGGCTCATTCAAACTTTAAGAAAACGAGCCCAATTCTAACATGCACATCATAACCCAACTTCTAAAATCTTTGTTCAATTACATATGTTGACATACATTTATTTACCAACAATGCATGCAAAATGGAACCAACCATGGCTTCACTAAGCTCACGGCTCAACCTCAAGTTCAACCACAACAACAATCCAACAACAACATGCATGAATTATACATTCAAATCTTCATACAACACAAGAACAATGACCATTCTTACCTTGCAACTCGCCCTTCAAACTTGGCCGAATCTTCAACTCTATGGAATGCTACACCTCCTTGTCTCTTCCCAACAACTACTACACGTCCTTATACACTTGATGAGGAGTTTATTTACTTGGAAAATTGATTTTTTTGGATCAAATGGAGGAGGGTGTTCTCGGCCAGCTTGTAGCCGAGAGCCTCTCTCTCTATCACTATGCTTTTCCACTTTGTAATGTTGAAATGGAATCCTATTTGAATTATGAATCAGAATTTTTCTTTATAAATGCAGTCCACAAAGTGGACATGTGTCCCACCCAAGTTTTTAGCCAATAAAAGTTGGCCAAATCACAAGTGGGACCCACACGGCCACTTAGGCTCACTAATGAAGTAATTAAGTTCTTAATCTCTCTTAGTCATCCAATCTTGGTCAATTAATCCTTATTCTCCAATAATGTTCTTATACCAAACTAAATTCATAGGCAACTTGTGCATAGAAACGAAATTGGAAGACGAAAACCCTTACCGGGAACCCTAAAATAGCTTTGTCTTTAACTTGTCGCACTTAGCTTTACAATGTCCCAATGTAAGGATACGACATAACAGTGCCTCTGCTTTCAAGTCATGCACACGAACCAGATGATAAATATAACCCTTTCTAACCATCTTCCTTACCTTGAGGTATGAAATAAACTTACCCCTCGACGATGCCGTATTCCCTAACCATTCTATAGTTGGCTCCCCTGGAAACTGAAACCGAACTATCTTGTTTCTACAATCAACGTTAGCATAACAAGGAGCTAACCAATCCATACCCATAATAACATCAAACTCAGTCATATCTAACTCTATCAAATCGGCCAAGGTATGACGACTATATATATTCACCGAACACTTTTTATATACGCTTTGCTATACCGAATCCTCACCGGTGTAGCTACCTCAAATGGTTCAATCGACTCAGGTTTATTCCGATTCTACTAGCAACAAAGGGAGATATATATGATAAGGTGGAGCCTGGATCTATCAATGCATATATGTCCCGAGAGAAAGTCGATAATATACCTGTAACTACATTTGGTGACGCCTCCTGATCCTGTCTACTAGCTAAAGCATATATGCGGTTCGAAGGACCGCTAGAATTGGAAACTCCGCCGCGGCCTTTACCACGGCCTGCTGGTGCCTGCATACCCTACCCCATAGGGCGCATAGCTACAGAAGAAGATGAACCAGCAACCGACCCAGTAGGCTGAGCTACACTACCTGGGCTACCCCCAAACGGACACTCCCTCATGTTATGGCCTTGACGGCCACAAGAAAAACAAGCACCCGTAGCGCGATAACACTCCCCAGAATGATGCCTCCCACATCGAGAACACCGAGGCAAGGGTGGCCTCGAGTGGCTGGAACCTCTGTTCACCTGCGAACCCGAAGCCCTAGAGCTCTGACCCGCTCCTGAATACCGTGCTATCAAATCTCCTACCATGCTGAATCGCGGGTGCACTCCGTGTTGGGCCGAGAAGGATATCTACTATATCGCCGCCGAGGTTGCCTCGCCTTGAAACTCACCGGATAGCCAGCCGATCTAGCCCTTTTTTGCCGGCCTCCGTCATAATCTCCGTCCCCCGACGCCCCCTGTGTCGATCCTCTACCCCCTGTGCATAGGCCATACCGGGGGAGGCGCATTGGCTCCCCATGAAGCCATCCAAACTGTGTACTAACATACTGCAACATCCCGCAATCTATAGGAAGCCAACTCCACCGATTCGGTGTCCGAAGTGTATCAAGAAGTTGTCCTCAACATACCATCAATAAAGTTCGAGGGTCCTCATCCGGCTTTGATCCAAAGAATTCGAGGGTTCAATCTAATGAAATCATGGGCCCTTGCACTAACGGACCCCTATCACCTTGCCGTACTTTGCCGCCGAGTCTCGGAAGAACCAATTGAGTAAGCAAATGAATGGCCTCTTTTACATCTTGGCTCGAAGCATACGGTGGAGGAGCGGAGTCTTGCCGGAGCGGGCTGAGGCTCCCTCACGCTCCTTAGAAATAGGCACTGAACGGGAGGACTGAGATTGAGCCGCAGCATCCGTCCATTGAAATTTAGCTGATTTCTGAGTTAGCTTTGTCAATGGTGCAGAAATAGAAGAAAAGCTTTCTACAAACCTTCTGTAATAACCTGCCAAACCTAGAAAACTATGAACCTCCGTAGGTGTTGTAAGCCTTAGCCAAGTCTTCACAGCCTTAATCTTCTGGGTATCCACCTGAATACAATTGGCTGAAATAATATGCCCCAAAAAGGTCACTGAATTTAACCAAAACTCACACTTCGAAAATTTTGCAAATAGCTCTCGAATCTGAAGAACTCTAAGAACAGCATGTAAATGGTCTGCATGTTCTGCCTCAGACTGACAATATACTAGAATATCGTCAATAAACATGATTACAAATAAATTTAGAAAAGGCCTGAACACATTATTCATCACATCCATGAATACTACCGGTGCATTAGTTAGCACAAATGACATTACCCGAAACTCGAAATGACTATATCTTGTTTTGAAGGCCGTCTTAGGAATATCTTCCTCCCTGACTCTCACCTGATGATAATCGGATCTCAAGTCCAGATCTCAAGTCTATCTTTGAAAATCATTTGGCACCCTGTAATTGATCAAATAAGTCAACAATTATTGGGAGTGGATATTTATTCTTGATCGTCACCTTATTCAGTTGTCTGTCATCAATACACATTTTCAAAGAGCTATCTTTCTTTCTTACAAACAACACGGGTGCTCCCCACGGGGATGAACTAGGCCTAATAAAGTCTTTTTCAAGCAAGTCCTTCAATTGCTCTTTCAACTCTTTCAATTCTGCGGGAGCCATTCTATAAGGAGGAATAGATATAGGATTGGTATCCGGCAGCACATCAGTAGTAAAATCAATCTCTCGCTCTGGGGGAAGGCCTGGAAGCTCATCCGAAAATACATCCGGAAACTCATTCACTATAGGGACCGACTGGAGAGTCGGCGACTTGGCTTGTATATCTTGAACCCAGAATAAATGATAAATACAATCCTTAGCAATCATATACCTTGCCTTGAGATAGGAAATAAACCTACCTCTCGGAGACGTTGTATTTCTCCTCCATTCCAAGGCTGGTTCTCCCGGAAACTGGAAGCAGACCATTTTTGTTCTACAATCAACGTTGGCATAGCAAGAAGCCAACCAATCCATGCCCATAATAACATCAAAGTCCACTATTTTCAACTCATGTAAATCAACCATAGTATGATGATCACAAATCACAACTACACAATTTCTATATACTCGATTAGCTATTACTGGATCACCAACGGGTGTTAATACCTCGAAAGGTTTGATGACTCTGGTTTCATCCCAAATCGACCAACAACATAAGGAGTAACATATGACAACGTGGAGCTTGGATCTATCAATGCATATATATCAAGAGAAAATACCGATAATATGCCTGTAACAACAACAGGGGAGGACTCTAGATCCCATCGTCCTGCTAGAGCATAAATACGGTGCTGAGGACCACTAGAACTAGGAGCTCCTCTTCTACCTCTACCACGACTAACTGGTGTCTGTGAGCCTTGCTTCGGAGGGCGTATGGATGCTGCTGACCCTGAGGGCCGGACCTTACCCCTACCACTAATCGAGGGGCAGTCACGCATAATATGGCCTGGCCGACCGTATGCATAGTAAACATATGAACCTAATCGGCACTGGCCCTAATGTAACTTCCCGTATTGAGAACATTGTGGTATGGGCGATCTTGCCTGGCCAGAGTGTTATACCTCGCATTTTGTACATTTGGATATCCCGAGTCAATGGCGGGAAGTTAAGGACAAGGTTATAATTTTTTTCGATTTTGTTAAGAATGCATGAGTTGCATATTCCTTTTGTTGGTATGAAGCGTTAAGGGTAAGTTTGGAATAAGGAAAAACGAGGGGCTAAAAGTTGAAAAACAAAATCTCATGGAGTGGCCAAATTTAATTAGCTCAAAATTTTGAGGGGTACATGTGTTCATTTTACATTTGTAAGGGCCAAATATATATATTATGGATGACCAAGTCAAATTATTCATCTTTCATGATTTAAAGAAATTTCTAGAAAATTGAAGAAAATTGGAGAAAAGAAAAAGGGGGGGGGGGGCGGTCATGTATGGCCATGTGCCACATTTATATGTATATATATATATATATATATATATATATATATATATATATATATATATATATATATATATATATATATAAGTGTGATGCTAAAAGAAGACACAACTCATCATTTTAAACTTGGGAAAATTCAAGAATAATGGAGAGAAGAGAGAAGGGAGACTCTCGGCCAAGGGGCTGGCCGAAAGTGCTGCCCCCTAATTTTGGCCTAGAAGAATTATTTTCTTCATGCTTTCCTACTAATTGGAGGGTCCTCGTTAACGTGGAGTAGTCGTTGAAGTGAGCAAAACGTTCATTCTTGCCAAGCATGCTCTAGCCGAGAAGAGGAGTAGAAGGGAAAAGGTAAGTTCAATCTTCTTTTCATGTGTTGAGGATGATTTGTACATGTTGAAGTATGTAGAAATGGATGAGAGTCATGAAATCTTGTATGGTAATGTTGAGCCGTGTATGGTGTTTTGGCCGCATGTGTGTTGTGTTGAGCAAAGAATGATGGATTAAGGTTACTTGATATTGTAGTTGTTGTTGTTATAGATTATGGGATAAAAATGAAAGTTTAATTATCCAAGTTGAAGTTATAGTTGTGTGGGCTGATTCGGAAGTTAACGTGCTTTTTAAAATGCTTCTTGAATTTTTGGAAATAATGTTGTTAACATGCGGATTGTTGATATAGTTTATGAGTTTGGAAGAAGAAAATGTGTTATTGATGTTCCTAATGTATTTGAAGGATTTCGGATGGAATGGCTTATCGTTTGGGTTGTTTTGAACATTGTATGGATTGCTTGGAACGTTCTTAAATCTTGTTTAAATGGTTGCGGATTAGTAATCGAAAATGTGAACATTGGTATTGAATCGATCGTATGTAGTTTATTTGAATATAATTGAAATGTTGTCGAATTGTGTAGAAAGGAATTATTGATGTTAGAATGCGTTTTGAATCACTTATGGATATTGTTGGTATGGTTGTTGGTTTGGTTGTTGTGATTTGGCCGAGTTGAATTCTCGGGGATGTCAAAGTTATAGGGGAAATGCTGCCGAAATTTCTGTAGACAAAGTGTTAATTTGGAATTGGATTCTTAAGTGTTATGGCTAATGGTTGATACCTAATGACATTATTGTAGATCGTGAGAAGTCGAGACGTAAGTTCGGATTAGCTTAGGAGGCGGCTAAGGTATGTAAAGCTCACCCCTTTTTTTCTTTTGGCATGTCCTAGTTGTAATTAGGCTATGACACGAGTTTTGAGGTAATTCCGCTCTTAAATTCCGAGCATGTTCATGATTTATAATTGCTTATTGATGTTAGTATCCATAATATTGTCATGTTACGGTTCTTATGTCTCCGATATGATTGGATAAGAATGTCGTATAACCGGTTTTGTTCCTAAAGAATCCTATGTCTAGAAATGTCCGTAACTTTCGTAAAAAGAACCGGATTGCTTTGAAACGTTCGTAGAAAGTTTTGTAACGTATAATGACTTTAACTTTCATAGGCGGGCTCGGAATGATTTGATATATGACTATGGTCCCTACGGTACTTTGATATACTTATGATATTTGATATGTTTCCGAGTACCGTCCGAAAGATTTTTGATACAACTATTGTCCGGTTTTCAAATGACGATTCGTTTATGATTACTTCATTGAGTCTCTGGAAATGATTTATGTGCATATGGTTTCTCACTACTCTGCTCGTGCGAAGCTCAATATGTCATTCACTGGACCCGGGCCAGGACACGCATTCGTGTAACTCCACTGCTGTCACGACCCAACCCCGTAGGCCGCGACTAGTGCCCGATCTGGGCACCCGTACACCCCCATTAACTCGAAATAGCGTACAAGTAGCTTATACCGTGTACAAATTACAAATATTTACAGAAAATTGGAACGTCGCCCAAAGCTGTCACAAATGTACAGATATACATATCGTTATCATAATCCAACAGATAATATCACAAATAAGCCGATAAGGCTATCATAGTATAGGGGGACGTCCAAATCACAAATTACACAGACACGACTGAACAGTGAATACCCATAACCCACACATATATGTCTACAGACCTCTAAGAGTCATAACAAAATCATATGACGGGACAGGGCCCCGCCGTACCCGTGAATAAACATATACATATGCATAATGACAGAATCTGGATCAGAGTGTAGGCTCCAGAACGAGGGAGCGCTCCAAATCAGCTGATCAGGAATCCTAAGCTGGTGGATCCTCCAAATAGGTATCTGTACCTGCGCGGCATGAAACGCAGCCCCCGAAGAAAGGGGGTCAATACGGAATATGTACTGAGTAGGCAAAGCATGAAATATAGTAAACAAGATCATAGTCAAAACCAAAAGTACGGAAAGTAAATACCATATTCAAAATATCAAAATGCTTACTTATAAAAATACAATTCATGCATAGGGCTCTTAGAACGGTGGTCGCCCGCCTGACGTTGGCGCCACCCCACAGCATCACACCAGAAGGTTTCATATCTCCGTATCCCCGTCACATATCATAACACATCATAATAACACAAGATAACACCAAACGGAACCCGGCCCTCTAGCGAGGAGCTCGGTGCACCGTAACACAGCATCACACCGGAATATAACATAGTACGCACGATACATAACCGGCCCGGGATCCGGTGAACGAGGTAATAACCATAAGCACGAGCGGATTCGTGAGTAACCATATGCATAAAATCATAATCATAACTCATTAAATAAGTAAGAAATCCATATGCGGATGTTAAAGTAAACATAGTGTTAAGTTTTTTCCCGAAGGTCATTAAGGATAAGCATAGAAAAGCCGCGGGCCCCACGGACGGGTGCCTACCCCCATCCGAGCCCGACTACGAGAGTTGGGGGAAAGTTATGTCTTATGAAGTTACCTGTTATGTTTCGGGGCGATCCGAGCTCGTATTCAAAAGTTATGAGCGTTTGAAGTTCGAGACCTTTTAGTAGCAAAATTCTTTATAAAACTTTTGAAATTCAATCAAATGAAAAACATAAAAACCCAAGTTAGGTTTCATTAAAAGAGTGAACCTTGGGAAGCAAATAAGATACATATATAAGCTCGGATCTCGAGAGTGGAGTTATCCCGAGGCTCGTGTCATAGCCTAATTAACACTAGGACATGCCAAAAGAAAGAAGGGTTAAGCTTCACATACCTCGTTCGATTCCTAAGTTAATCCAAACTTACGCCTCGGCTTCTCCAAAATCTACAATAACATCATTTGGTATCAACATTAGCCATGGATTCTTAAAACTTCAATTTCGACTAACACATAATTTTGCAGAAATTTGGATTCCTAAATCCACAAGATCCAAGAAGAAATGATAAAGATTTCCCCAACGTAAATTCAACATCCCCGAGATTTCAACTCGGCTAAATCTTCAACAACAATACCAACAACCATTCTAGCAACATCAACAATTAATTCAAAAGGCATTCTAACGTTAATAACTCTTTTCTATATATTTTGACAACATTCCAATTACGTTCAAATTAGCCATATGCTATCCAACCAACACAATGTACACATTTTCAAGCACTAATCCGAAATCATTTAACGAGATTCAAGAACGCTTCAAGCAACTCGCACAATATTCAAAATAACCTAATCAACACACCAAGCCACCCGAAACCTTCCAACTTCCATAGAAACCACAACAACACATTTCTTTCCCTCCAAATTCATAAACTACATCAACCTTCCACATTTAGCAACATTAACCACAATAACACAAAAACGATATTAAAATTACATCATTTCCTCCAACAACCTACAAACGATTCCAACTTCCATTTAAATCATTAAATCATCATTTTCACCATAAAATCCACACAACAACAACCAAAACATACTAAATAAAAATTAGTTCTTCCTTCCTACACAATGCACATATACACGGCCAACCACACTACTCACGGCCACAACACCAACTCCACACTCTCATGAATTTCATTCATTTCCACACTTCACCACATGCACAAACCATTCATAACATATAAAAAGAGGATTAAAACTCACCTTTTTCACTTAGTTCTTCAACATGACTTAGGTGGAGAATTGCATGAACAAAGGCTTGGCTTGCCCCAACAATTGTTCCATGATGTTTAGCACCTTCCAAAGAGTGGAAAACATAGAAGAAAATAATTTTTTGTGAAGAATTTCTCATGGCCAATTTCAGCCATGCTTGGCCGAACCCCTCCCTATTTTTTCCTTCTCCATGTTTCTTGAAATTTCCTAAGTAGAAAATGATGAAGATGACTTATTAGTCATCTTTATAACTTGTATTATATATCCATGTGGCCCATGGCCCACAAGTCATGTGCAAGGCCATATGGATTTTAATTTCATGAACATTAATTTTTTCCATATTGCACTTTTAACCCCAAATTTTCATAAAATGTCTAACTTTCCATAATTCATCTTTTGGTCCCAAATTTTCCTTATTCCAGATTTACCCTTGACACTCTATGCCAATGAAAGGATGAATATGCAACTTATGCATCAAAACAAAATCATGGTTAAAATTCTCAATCTCGCATTTCGGAATAGTCTTGTCCTTAACTTTTCATAGTTAACTCGGATTGTCCCGACGTACAAAATATGGGATATAACATCCTCCCCCCCTTTAGAACATTCGTCCTCGAATGTTAAACTAGCCTTATAAGGTCTTATAAATGCTTCGGGGGAGGGTCCCTTGTTATAATTATCACGTACAGTTCATTCATCAATCACATAACCCGTCTGGGAATTTGAATTATTTAACGACATAGGAAATAAGTAGGAATACGCATTCTTCATGTCTTCCCTGATATTGTTCCGCCACGATATCTTAACGGAAGCCATGCCTTTAGCACACGACCTTCTCACCTGCCAATCCAGTATAATCATGGGTTGTTTCCCGTAAGACGACTTTTCTGTCGCTTGGATATCATCTATAGGAAATACTCTGGAGGGGTCGCCTATCCCTTTACGAAACATTGGCATGTGGGGGACTGGACGCGCGCCTCCAATTCGGGTAATAGGTCTAACTCATAGGCAGTCTTGCCTACCTTATGGACTATCTGATAAGATCTAACGTATCTCGGACTGAGCTTCCCCATTCCTGTCGAATCTCACAACACCCTTCAAGGGTGACATTTCCAAGGATACCCAATCGTCGACCTGGAATTCTAGGTGTCGACGTCGAGTATCTGCATGTGACTTCCGTTGCCTCCGAGCTGCTAATGACCGCTCTCGAATGAGTTTGCACTTTGTCAACTACTTATCGAAGTATATCTAGCTTAATTGACTTAGTTTCGCCCACATTGAATCAGCCAATTTGTGACTTGCTCTTTCGGCCGTACAAAACCTCACGCGGTTACCTGGACGCTCGAATGGCAGTCATTATTATAGGCGAACTAAACAATAGCACAAGATCATCTCAGGTATGTCTGAAATCAATAACGCAGACCAGTGATATATTCCTTAGCGTTTGAATAGTGCACCCGATCTGTCCGTTAGTCTGAGGGTGACATACAACATCGAGACTCACCCAGAATTTCCTTTCTTCTAGAGTGAGCTTCAGGAGTTAACTGTAGACTGAGTTCTTATGTCTGAGATCATAGTTGTGAGAGTGTTATGAAGTCTCCCCATTTGACTGCGTATAGTTTTTAACTAAATAAATGGTCTCGAATATGCTACTGTACTGGCTCCTAGCGGTTCAGTGGTCGGCGTCGTTAGTCCTTATGTTCTTGTCACCAGTTTCCTCTACATTCCGAGTACTCATCTAACACGACTTTGTCGTTAGTGAATATAGCGGTTATGTTTATGCGAAATGGTCCTGCACCCTTCGCCATCCCTCGCAATACTGCTATACTTATGGCAACTCGAAATTCGAGTTTAAGCCGAATCCTTGAACTCTTGCCACGACTTTTCCCTTAGCTTCTTGCCCTCAAATCTCACCGTATAACTCAAAAGCTTCGGCTGCGAAAATTTTTACTCCTTTACGATCCTCTCATAATACAAATATGTGTGTTTCCAATTCCCTTGTATTGGCAATCATTTCGAACTCTAGCTTCCAGCTAGTAAATTTGCTCTTTGGAGCATAAAAACGCCATAATCTCTTTCCGGTCTAATATGCTCTCCCCCCCTTTTAGGGAGGTCCTAACACGCCAATAATAATTTTAATTAGCCACCGGCCTCGACACCTATCTTTCGAAGGCTAAAAATCTCTTATCATCGCTGCACGACCTAATCATTCCTTTCTTTACTTCTCATGTCTCGTCGTGGTCGCTATCCTTTCGTACCATACGCTCCTCTCTGGTGCCATACTACCACACCCTATCTTTCTCACACACCTACCCTCACATTTTTATCCAACTCGCGTCGTGCTTTGCTCTTTTGCTTTTTTCGACATTTTGGTCACCTCACCTACCGGCTACTTATTTCGTTTTCTTTCCCAAATATCATTGTCTTGGAACTTCCCAAGCTCAATCCGTAGCGTAAACAGCATCGGCTTACCTTATAACATTTGCGCCATTTTCATTTTCATTTAATTTTTTTTTTCACTTGAACTTCCTTACCCTGTCTGAGTAATGCCTTCCAATATGTCTCAACATCGATTCTTTGGGATTCAACATAGCCATATAAGGAATATCATATGCATACGTTTACATAGTCACTATCATCTTATTTTCAAAATATTTCCAACACTATTCAGCTTACCCTGTTACTAAAGCTATAATACACCTTCCTTCGTTTTCACTGATTCGGGTTGTCTCGTTCTACACGACCTCTTAAGGTTTTACGCCCGCTCTGCAGACTCTAATGGTTCCTTAGGTTAACCTAGCCTCTCATTTGCTTCTTACGACTGAGTTTGTAAAACTTCCAGAAAACTTCCCAGGGGGGTCACCCATCCTAAAATTGCTCTCACTCCAGCACGCTTAACTTTGGGATTCTAGCGAAGTTCGATGCTCTAATGCCAATATGACTGCGTCGACCTTGCCACATGACCTTCAGCTCATAATTTGGAGTAAATTGAAGTCTGGACAGATTTCAAAACGCCCTCGTAACACATCTCCCGCCGAATTAAAAAGGGTCTCTCACTTCGACCCAATAACTATTTAATACTTGTAGTTATCCCAAATTCTTAGTTAGATGGCACTCATATACCCGCGACAAGTGTTCAAAGTCCTTTTGGGATAGTATCTTTACCGCCACTTATATCATCTATTTCTTTTGATGAAATTATTTTGCATCATCTGTTCCTTATGCCTACCGTCTTTGTCGCTTAAGGATCCCATCGTTTTCCAGGGTGGAGTCGTATGCACACAGTATCCCTTTGTGCTTTATGTCTTTTTACCCTCACTATGTATCCAATACAGGCTTCCAATTTACCCAGAACACCGAATCCGTCTCGACAAGGATTTTATTATATCATCCTGTCGTCGTACTTCACCTTAAAATTCATAACTATGTATTTCCCCAGTTTATGTCCATTCTTTTCTACACACGAGGAGCTTTATAATACCGCTACATCTTCGGAAATATTGCTCCTACCTAATTCCTTTCTTATTTTTAAATCATATCCTGCTCACCCCTATTTGTTCTCATATTCTTATTGTGCCAGTCACTCCCTAGCACTGCCCCTATTTCGTTGTTCGTCTCTCTATAATCTGTTCTTTCACTGTTCTGTCACTAATATTACCCATGTTCACGGCTACACCCGTCGTCATCTATTACCGCACTGTTATCTCACCCGCTTTTATTTCCGCTATCTCATAATTCCTATTCTGTACTTTCCCCATAGAAGAACTTCTTAAATTCCTCCTTTTTTTTTTTTTTTTTTTTTTTTTTTTTTTTTGAGCACTGGCTCACCTTCATTCTTTAGTCACACGGATCGCGTCATAACCGTTAGTCGCTTCCGCGCTAAGCTTTGCTTATTTCCATAACAATTCTTATTATATTCACATAATATCCTGTTCGTAATCAACCTTATCATATCACACTTCTTGACTTTCTACTTTTTCTGGTCACTTTTATCCCTAATATCTCACAAACTGTTCCACCTATACATTCATATCCGTCACAATTTTTTTCTTCACTCTTATCTCAGTCATACTATTATTTCTTCTGGCTATAACCTCGTCATAATTTATCCCTGCTTATTAATTCAGTTGGTACCTTAATTTAATACTCTATCGAGATTTGCCAACCTCTATTAACTCATTTCTCAATGTCACCAACCCTTTTCCGAATTCTTTTTACCGTATCATTATCGACCTCCTAATTACCATTACCGCCAATTCCGTAGTTAACTTATTTTTCTAGGTCCACCGTACTTGCGACTACCATATTTTGTCTTTACTATTAACACGACCTTTCACGACATATTACAAATCCCTACCTCATTCTCGTTTTATTCCTGAAAAAATTTCGGCAGAGTCTCCTCTGTATTTCTTACTATCTCAAACCTGTACACAGGAAATATCAACCATGCCTCACAGGGCCAACATATTTACATATATACACATCATATCACAGCCACACAGGGCTCCCAGAGATCGACAATAGCATGAAAATGGGGATTTTACCTCGTATGTCCATCTTGGGATCGCACTCGTTACGCTTTTCTGCTTACTTTTCCTTTCTAAAATTTTGGCTCCACATTTCTCGTACTTCAATACCTTATTTGACATATACCTGTCGTGCCCTTACTTACCTGCGTGCTTTATAATATCCAATCTCGTCAATCGCTTCCCTTTGTTGATGTCACTCTTCTGCTGAAATCAAGGGTTAGTGCGAGGAATCTCATTTCCTACGACTTGGCTCTATCGCACGATCTAAGACAGAAAAAGGGTCACTGATTCCTAAATGCCCCGTAGCCTCCTATTTATGAGTGTGGCCGGCTTCACACCATAAACAAGACTCTACCGGACACGATCTGTAGACAATCCGAGGACGAACCGCTCTGATACCACTTTTGTCACGACCCAACCCCGTAGGCCGCGACTAGTGCCCGATCTGGGCACCCGTACACCCCCATTAACTCGAAATAGCGTACAAGTAGCTTATACCGTGTACAAATTACAAATATTTACAGAAAATTAGAACGTCGCCCAAAGCTGTCACAAATGTACGGATATACATATCGTTATCATAATCCAACAGATAATATCACAAATAAGCCGATAAGGCTATCATAGTATAGGGGGACGTCCAAATCACAAATTACACGGACACGACTGAACAGTGAATACCCATAACCCACACATATATGTCTACAGACCTCTAAGAGTCATAACAAAATCATATGACGGGACAGGGCCCCGCCGTACCCGTGAATAAACATATACATATGCATAATAACAGAATCTGGATCGGAGTGTAGGCTCCAGAACGAGGGAGCGCTCCAAATCAGCTGAGCAGGAATCCTAAGCTGGTGGATCCTCCAAATAGGTATCTGTACCTGCGCGGCATGAAACGCAGCCCTCGAAGAAAGGGGGTCAATACGGAATATGTACTGAGTAGGCAAAGCATGAAATATAGTAAACAAGATCATAGTCAAAACCAAAAGTACGGAAAGTAAGTACCATATTCAATATATCAAAATGCTTACTTATAAAAATACAATTCATGCATAGGGCTCTTAGAAAGGTGGTCGCCCGCCAGACGTTGGCGCCACGCCACAGCATCACACCAGAAGGTTTCATATCTCCGTATCCCCATCACATATCATAACACATCATAATAACACAGCATAACACCAAACGGAACCCGCCCTCTAGCGAGGAGCTGTGCACCGTAACACAAAGATCACACCGAATATAACATAGTACGCACGATACATAACCGGCCGGGATCCGGTGAACGAGGTAATAACCATAAGCACGAGCGGATTCGTGAGTAACCATATGCATAAAATCATAATCATAACTCATTAAATAAGTAAGAAATCCATATGCGGATGTTAAAGTAAACATAGTGTTAAGTTTTTTCCCGAAGGTCATTAAGGATAAGCATAGAAAAGCCGCGGGCCCCACGGACGGGTGCCGACCCCCATCCGAGCCCGACTACGAGAGTTGGGGGAAAGTTATGTCTTATGAAGTTACCTGTTATGTTTGGGGCGATCCGAGCTCGTATTCAAAAGTTATGAGCGTTTGAAGTTCGAGACCTTTTAGTAGCAAAATTCTTTATAAAACTTTTGAAATTCAATCAAATGAAAAACATAAAAACCCAAGTTAGGTTTCATTAAAAGAGTGAACCTTGGGAAGCAAATAAGATACATATATAAGCTCGGATCTCGAGAGTGAAGTTACCCCGAGGCTCGTGTCATAGCCTAATTAACACTAGGACATGCCAAAAGAAAGAAGGGTTAAGCTTCGCATACCTCGTTCGATTCCTAAGTTAATCCAAACTTACGCCTCGGCTTCTCCAAAATCTACAATAACATCATTTGGTATCAACATTAGCCATAGATTCTTAAAACTTCAATTTCGACTAACACATAATTTTGCAGAAATTTGGGCAGCATTTCCCCTGTAAATTCAACATCCCCGAGATTTCAACTCGGCTAAATCTTCAACAACAATACCAACAACCATTCTAGCAACATCAACAATTAATTCAAAAGGCATTCTAACGTTAATAACTCTTTTCTACATATTTCGACAACATTCCAATTACGTTCAAATTAGCCATATGCTATCCAACCAACACAATGTACACATTTTCAAGCACTAATCCGAAATCATTTAACGAGATTCAAGAACGCTTCAAGCAACTCGCACAATATTCAAAATAACCTAATCAACACACCAAGCCACCCGAAACCTTCCAACTTCCATAGAAACCACAACAACACATTTCTTTCCCTCCAAATTCATAAACTACATCAACCTTCCACATTTAGCAACATTAACCACAATAACACAAAAACGATATTAAAATTACATCATTTCCTCCAACAACCTACAAACGATTCCAACTTCCATTTAAATCATTAAATCATCATTTTCACCATAAAATCCACACAACAACAACCAAAACATACTAAATAAAAATTAGTTCTTCCTTCCTACACAATGCACATATACACGGCCAACCACACTACTCACGGCCACAACACCAACTCCACACTCTCATGAATTTCATTCATTTCCACACTTCACCACATGCACAAACCATTCATAACATATAAAAGAGGATTAAAACTCACCTTTTTCACTTAGTTCTTCAACATGACTTAGGTGGAGAATTGCATGAACAAAGGCTTGGCTTGCCCCAACAATTGTTCCATGATGTTTAGCACCTTCCAAAGAGTGGAAAACATAGAAGAAAATAATTTTTTGTGAAGAATTTCTCATGGCCAATTTCAGCCATGCTTGGCCGAACCCCTCCCTATTTTTTTCCTTCTCCATGTTTCTTGAAATTTCCTAAGTAGAAAATGATGAAGATGACTTATTAGTCATCTTTATAACTTGTATTATATATCCATGTGGCCCATGGCCCACAAGTCATGTGCAAGGCCATATGGATTTTAATTTCATGAACATTAATTTTTTCCATATTGCACTTTTAACCCCAAATTTTCATAAAATGTCTAACTTTCCATAATTCATCTTTTGGTCCCAAATTTTCCTTATTCCAGATTTACCCTTGACACTCTATGCCAATGAAAGGATGAATATGCAACTTATGCATCAAAACAAAATCATGGTTAAAATTCTCAATCTCGCATTCCGGAATAGTCTTGTCCTTAACTTTTCATAGTTAACTCGGATTGTCCCGACGTACAAAATACGGGATATAACAAGATCTCTTTCGGGGGCTGAAATAAATGCGGATATGTGGACTTCATCTTCTCTTCCGCCTCCCAAGTCATTTCTTCTCGGTTGTTATTTCGCCATAAGACTTTAACTGAAGCCACTTCCTTGTTTCGAAGTCTCCGTACTTGCCTGTCTAATATGGCAATAGGCACTTCCTCATAGACTAGCTTCTCTGTCACTTGAACATCATGTATTGGAACAATCCTCGTAGGATCTCCAACACACTTGCGGAGCATTGAGACATAGAAAACTGGATGGACTAATTCAAGTTCTGGAGGCAAATCCAGTTCATAAGCTACTTGACCCACCTTGCGGATAATCTTATAGGGTCCGATATATCGAGGACTTAACTTTCCTTTCTTACCAAATCTCATCACACCTTTCATTGGAGACACCTTCAAAAATACCCAATCATCAACTTGAAATTCTAAGTCTCGCCGGCGGTTGTCCGCATAAGATTTTTGGTGACTTTGGGCTGTCAACAATCGATTTCGGATCACCTTGACTTTTTCTACTGCCTGTTGAGTCAACTTAGGGCCTATTAGCTGTACTTCTCCTATTTCAAACCATCCGATTGGAGACCTGCACTTCCTTCCATATAAAACTTCGCACAGAGCCATTTGGATACTGGAATGGTAGTTATTGTTATACGCAAACTCAATTAGAGGTAAGTGGTCATCCCAACTACCACAAAAATCTAGCACACATGCTCATAGCATATCCTCCAAGGTCTAGATAGTACGTTCGGCTTGCCCATCGGTTTGCGGATGAAATGTCGTGCTGAGCTTTACTTGAGTACCCAAACCTTCTTGGAAGGATTTCTAGAACTTAGCTGTAAATTGTGCTCCTCTGTCTGTAATAATAGATATCGGAACACCATGAAGCCTCACAATCTCCTTGAGATACAACCTTGCATAATCTTCTGCTGAGTATGTGGTTTTGACTGGAAGAAAATGAGCTGCTTTCGTGAATCTGTCCACGATCACCCATATGGAATCATACTTGCCTCGGGAGAGAGGTAATCCCACAATAAAATCCATGTTGATCACTTCTCATTTCCAAGTAGGGATTTCCATTACTTGCAACAATCCTCCTGGCTTTTGATGTTCGATCTTCACTTGCTGGCAATTTGGGCATTAGGCTACAAATTTACGCAATGTCTCTCTTCATGCCATCCCACCAATATATCAACTTGAGATCATGATACATCTTTGTCGTTCTTGGATGAATAGAATACCGAGAATAATGAGCTTCTACTAGAATTCGACGACGCAATTCTGCAACATTCGGAACACATAGTCTGCCTCAGTATCTAAGAACTCCCTCTATAGAAGTTTCAAATGAAGACTTCTCTTTTTCATGAAATGTGTCTCTATAATGGCTCAACTGAGGATCTTCATTTGACGCTCTTTCACTTCTATATCTAAGGACGAAACTGTAGGATTATTAACACTAACTCCTGCACCACCTAAATCAGTTAAACGTACTCCAAGATTAGCTAGTTGGTGGAGCTCATGAATTAATTCTTTCTTCTCCAAAGTAACTTCACATAGGCTATCCATTGATCGGCGGCAAAGTGCATCAGCTACTACATTTGCCTTTCCAGTGTGGTATAAAATATTCACATCATAATCTTTCAATAATTCTAACCATCGCCGCTGCCGCAAGTTCAACTCCTTCTGTTTGAAAATGTATTGAAAACTCTTGTGATCTGTATAGATATCAACACGCACACCATATAGGTAATGTCTCCACATCTTTAATGCATGAATAACTGCAGCCAATTCGAGATCATGAGTTGGGTAGTTCTTTTCATGTTTCTCGTTGGTCTCGAAGCATAAGCAATGACTTTACCGTCTTTGCATCAATACGCATCCTAACCCAACACCGGAAGCATCACAATATACAACATAACCATCGGCCCTTTCCGGGGAGTGTTAAGGACCGGGGTCAAGTTAATCTGTCCATCAACTCTCGGAAGCTGCATTCACAAGCATCATTCCCTTTGAAATTTAGCTGACTTCTGGGTTAGCTTCGTCAGTGGGGTTGAAATAGATGAAAATCCCACTATGAACCTTCTATAGTAACCTGCCAATCCCAAAAAACTACGAACTTCTGTAGGCGTCGTAGGCCTTGGCCAAGTTTTCACAGCTTCAATTTTCTGACTATCAACTCTAATGTCATCATTTGAAATAACATGACCCAAGAATGTCACAGAATTCAACCAAAACTCACACTTTGGAAATTTTGCATATAATTCTCGAGTTCGAAGAATTCCAAGAACAATACGTAAATGGTCTGCATGTTCTGATTCTGTGCGAGAGTATACCAAAATGTCGTCAATGAATACTATTATGAATAAATCCAAGAGAGGCCTGAATACATTATTCATCAAATTCATGAACACTCCCGGAGCATTTGTTAGCCCAAATGATATCACCCGGAATTCATAATGGCCATATCTCGTTCTGAAAGCTGTCTTGGGAACATCTTCTTCTCTAACTCTCACTTGATGATAACCCGACCTCAAGTCTATTTTGGAGAACCACTTGGCACCTTGTAGCTGATCAAACAAATCATCAATTCTTGGGAGAGGATATTTATTCTTTATTGTCACCTTGTTTAACTGCCTGTAATCGATGCACATTCGTAGGGAGCCATCTTTCTTTCTTACAAATAGGACAGGTGCTCCCCACAGTGATCAACTGGCTCTAATAAATCCCTTCTCGAGCAAGTCTTTCAACTGTGCCTTTAGCTCTTTCAATTCTGCCGGAGCCATTCGGTAAGGAGGAATAAAAATAGGCTTGGTGTCCGGCAACACATCAATGGCGAAATCAATTTCTCTTTACGGAGAAAGGCCTGGAAGTTCATTTGAAAATAAATCCAGAAATTCATTCACTACCGGAACGGATTGGAAAGTTGGCGACTTGGCTTCGGTGTCATGAACTCGAACTAAGTGATAAATATAGCCCTTAGCTATCATCTTTCTTGCCTTAAGGTAGGAAATAAACCTACCTCTTGGAGATGCCGTATTACCCTTCCATTCAAGCACGGGCTCTCCCGGGAATTGAAATCGAACTACTTTCATTCGGCAATCAACATTAGCATAACATGAGGCCAACCAATCCATACCCATAATCACATCGAAATCTAACATTTCCAGCTCAACTAAATCAACTTTAGTCTGGCGGCCACATATCACAATTACACAATTTTTGTACACTTGTCTAGCTATCACGGGATCACCAACCGGAGTAGATACCTCAAAAGGTTTAATTGGCTCGGGTTTCACCCCAATA
The DNA here is from genome assembly GCF_029784015.1 of Lycium ferocissimum. Taxonomy (NCBI): domain Eukaryota; kingdom Viridiplantae; phylum Streptophyta; class Magnoliopsida; order Solanales; family Solanaceae; genus Lycium; species Lycium ferocissimum. The sequence continues at coordinate 27,614 of NW_026726129.1, forward strand.
CGACCAGCAACATATGGAGTAATATAAGATAGGGTAGAACTCAAATCTATCAATGCATATACATCATGAGAAAATACGGATAATGTACCTGTAACCACGTCCGGGGAGGACTCAAGATCCTGTCGTCCGGCTAAAGCATACATGCGGGGCCGAGTGGCACTGAAGTAGATGCTCCCCTCGGCCTCTACCTCGTCTGCTAGAATGCGGGGAGTCCGCCCTACCGGGCGCACCGAAGAAGAACCGTCGTCGATCCCGTGGGCTGAACCCCAACTCTACCACTCATCGACGGGCAATCTCGCATCATGTGCCTAACCTGGCCACAGGCATAGCAAGCATCCGAACCCTGGCAACACTGTCCGGAGTGTAATCTACCGCACTGACTGCATAGCGGTACTGGGGTCTCCTCTGGCTATAATCTCCCCCAAATTGTGAACCTGAGGCCCTCGAACTCTGACCCTGTCCTGAATTAAAGGAGCGATCAAATCTCCTACCTGCAAATCGGGGAGGTGCACTAGTCACTGACTGGCTTGAGTGTTTATAATGTGTCTGCCTTGATCCCCCTTTATAATCACTTCCTGCCCCCATAGATCTGGCTCTCTTGCTTTGCCTTCTATCAATATCACAGTCACCCCTTTGCGGATGTTGTTGTCCTTCTAGATTCTGGGCATGAGCTTGAATGCGAGAGATATCCATCCCATCTTGCAAAGAAGCCGTACGAATCCGTCAAACAATCTTTAAATAAATGTGGCCCTAAGTTACTCACAAACCTATGCACCCGATCCCCCATGTCGGCTACCATAGTCGGGGCATATCTAGCCAATGAATTAAATTAAAAGCTATACTCCCGGGCACTCATATTTTCTTGTTTTAAATTTAAAAACCTATCCGCTCTATCTCGGCGGACCTCGGGTGGCAAATAGTGGCGGATAAAGGCATCTACGAATTCTTGCCAAACGGGAGGAGGCGCATTCTTTTTTCTTGATGCTATCCAATTATTATACCATAAAACCGCCACATCCCGGAGTCTATACGATGCCAACTCCACGAATTCAGTTTCGGAGGCATGAATAATCTTTAATGTCCTCAACATTTCATCAATAAAGCCTTGCGGATCTTTATTCGGCTTTGACCCAAAGAACTCCGAAGGATTCAGACTCATGAAATCACGGGCTCTGGTACTAGCTGACCAATCACTTAGGCCCGCATTCTGCCGCTGTGCCTGGGCGGAAACTAACTGCATCAATAGGTGAATGGCCTCGGTCACTTGTTGACCCAAAGTAGCCGGCAGAGGAACTGGAGGCATAGGAGCTGGAGCCCCTTCTTGTTCTTCTGTAATAGGCGGGGTGGAAGAAGCATTAGATGGAGCCTCATTATGTGATTCACCCTCTTCTACATTCATGGGCGGCTCCCTATCTGCCCGCTTTTTCATCATAGTCTTGCCCTTCTGGGCTGCTTTAGCTTTTTCCTTTGGCGGCATTTCTAAAATCATAGCACACTATTAGGGAGGATAAAATCTTATACCCGGCTCTATCGTACGATCTCGTAAGAAGAAAGATGGTCATTTTTCCTAAATGCCCTGTAGCCTCCTGTTTATTAGCGTGGCGCGCAACACACCATAAACAAGACTCTACTTGACACGGCTCGTAGACACTTCCTAGGACTGAACTGCTCCGATACCGCTTTTGTCACGACCCGACTAGGCCCATGACGGGTACCCGAGGCTGACCGTCGAGCACCACTCATTCTATCACTCATCCTGTGTTCATTCATATCTCTTATGCTCATAATCATAGAAAAACTATTTTCATTTGAGACATATTTACTTTATATACATAAGCCCTTCGGCTATCAAAATAATATATATATATATATATATATATATATACATAAAATGGGAACTGTGAGACCATACTACCCACAACTACGTATCTACGAGCCTCTACTAGAGTGCTAGACATAGGGACGGCATGCCCAAAATATATATACACAAAAGACTAATCAATAGCACCTCCGGGACAATGGAGTGCTCTCAGTCAGCTAATAGCTCATATGAGTCTGGATCACCTCCCTGTCTACCTGTGGGCATGAACACAGCGTCCAAAGAAAACGGACGTCAGTACGAACATTGTATTGAGTATGTAAGGCATAAACAATAATAATAGGTCAATGAAATAAGAAAGCATCAAATGAGGAGTAATCTGTAACTGTCTATCAATTATAAAAGAAATAATGCATGCTAGCTTACTTCATAATCATCATCATATCATGTATGCATATATGTATAAGCTGCCCGACCATATAGGTCCGGTGTGATAATCATTAGCCTGCGACCAAGCCTCCCGCATACGGGGTACCATCTCATACGGCCCACTAGTGGTGTCTGCCCATGCCATCTAGACATGGTGTATACGCTGCCCGCCTTAGCGGTGTCTGCCCAGCCATACAGGCGCGGTGTAATCTCATTATCGTGTACTCATCATAATGTACTCATCATAATGCATGCGTGGAAACTCAAGGACAACTATACTTTATCGGGGTGACATAAGGTCGTGAACCCCCGATTACATTATGGAGCATTTATAAGCATTTTACCTCACCTTGAAGGAATTAGCATATAAGGTGAGTGTATATGATAAATAACATCAATGGATTATAGATAGCATCTTTAGCTTTGTAGGAACATCATATCATGGACTCTAGAATCTTTAGACTTAAGCTCATCATCATCATTATCGTACTCATAATGTCTTTCTTATCTCATATGGCTATTCATGAACATAGACTCTTAGTTTTCCGGAATGTAGGAAATTCTTGAAGAAGGAGTAAAAATCATGCCTTAGGATTCATGCCTTAGAAAGAAAGGACTAGCCTCACATACCTTTATCGTTTAACTATTCTATCGCTTGCTCGCTCTCCTTTAATGCCCACATTTATACCTTCAAGAGAATTCGTATTGACATTAGCTAAACAATTATAAGAACGTGCTTACTAAAGCTAGAGAAAATTGGACAGCATTTCCTTTGTTTAACTTCCTCCATATTCTATATCAACTCCCAACACTCATAACAACAATCACAATATCATAAACAACAATTACCATTCATTTATATTACCCACATTTCTCAATTTCACTTCAATTCCTCCATAATCATGGTTCACGATCGCGTTCTTTCAGATATAATACTCATTCCATGTTCTAATTGTCATTCATAACCTACTTACAATCACAACATATCCATTTTCATGATTCATTCCAAGCTATGGCTCAAAAATGACACTATTCCCCATTTATGACCCATTTTCTATATTCTTCTACAATCCAAGTGTTTCAACTTTTCAATACCTCCAACATCATGAAAATACCATAAAACTTACCTTAGATAGTGTAGGAACAAGCCTTGAGTGGCAATACTCTTCTTGCATTAAAACCCTAGTTCACTTCTCTTGGAATTTCTTGGCTTGGATGAACTTTAATGTGTTTCACACTCTTGATTTTGTTGTTTTGATGAAGTTGATCATCAATTTCCTTTGGGTTCTTATGGATGAAGAGTGGAGAAGGTTCTAGAGAATTCTTGAGTTGTGGAGTGAAAATGAAATGAAAATAAATGAACTTGGGTCCCTTATATCAACATTTAAAATCTGTCCCGACCAGATTCTACGGACCAACATACGGTCCGTATAATTTATACTGACCGTATGTCTGGCCGTAGATTTGGTCCAGAGAGGTATGTCATTCTGGGCTGATTATACGGCCAGACATACGGCCAGTATAATTTATACGGCTAGTATGTTGGGCCGTATAATGCCCAGCTCTTCCGAAATCATTCTCGTTGACTCGTTTGATCTCCGATCCTTATGGAACCTTCTTGACACTTGTTTAACACCTCAATACCAATCTAAGGGTCATTATAACTCTTCTCCAAAGCATCATTAAAACAACATTAACTCGATACTCATAAATCTTGCCCGACACACAACATATAACTTGCTTTCCTTAACAACTTCTTCCCCTACCTTAAATGTCTTTGAAATCTCGATTAGGGTCATCAAATGTTATTTCTTACTTATCAAAATATCGTATACGTCGTGCCCTTCGTTAGTCTATTCACTGTATGCTAACGGAAAATTTCCATGGTGTAACAGGTACCTAGTCGATTCAAATTGGTATTTGAATTTCTTTGTCTTATTCTCTCACGGATGGTGGGAACTCTTTATTAAAATTCTCATGCGAATGTCTTGTCTATGATGTGTTGTGGTACTGTACGAGATGTGTCATCCTGATTAGGACGCGTGACCAAGTTCAGTTTCTAGCTATAGCTTGAGGATTCAGTTGTGTGGGATCATGGTTAAGACTCGTTTATTGTGGAGGTTTTCATGAGAAATGAGAGAGATGGTACAGAGGGTCACTTGATCTCTATGTTTTCAGCGTTGAGTTGTGCGAAAGTCATAGAAGTGCATTTATGGCTTAACAAGAATGATTTGTTCGAGGTATGATTGGTTTGGGAAAAGTTTCAGTATCATCAAGGTATTATGATGGTTTTCTTAGCAAGGGTGTACCAAGGGCAGGTCAACGATTCAGTAGTGGCAGTGTATTATATATCGATATACGGGCATGAGTATAAGTTTGGTAAGGATCATCGGATTTGGCAAGAGGATGGTGACCGCGTGTAATAAAGAAAAGAAGTTGAGAATAAGGACATGAAGGATGACTTTTGTGGAAAATATGTAGCGAAGTAAGATCTTTTAGGGTAAATTGGTTATGGAATGGAGGCGTAAGGAGGAGGATTTGGATAGATCAATCTCCGCTATTAGGAAAGGAACAATTGGTATCTAACATGCTCGTCAGGATAAGGTTGCAATTTGTATGAGAGTGGATTTTGTATTCGGTCGTGAAAGGTTAAGTTGGGCATCAACGTGGCAATATAGTAGTGGTGAAGTAAGAACTAGTGGTTTGTGGGTTCTTTCAGGAAATTGGTTATCGGTTCTAGATCAAAAAGCAAGATTACTTATGATGGGTGGAGACTTAAGATGTTGGGCAGTGATGGTCCTGGTCCTTCAGTAAAGGGTGTGTTTGCTGGGTCTTCGTGTTTAGAGGAATGGTAAGGGGGTGGTGGAATCAAGAGATAGTTGATTTGAGATTTATGTTACGGTCATACATGGTAGAATAGACATAAGGGTTCAGTGTTGAGTTTGTATGTTGGGTTATGCCATAGGCCAATTGGAGCCAGTGATTGACTAATAAAAATGACTCTAGTGTTCGACAAGTGCAAAGTTTTAGTACTCAAGGAGACATTGGGTGTTGCATCTACTCAAGGAGACATCGGGTGTTGTACCGATTGTGAAAGTTTCGGCGAGTTCCTGCTATTGCCGGTGTTATGACTCTGTGGAATTGATCGAATGAGGGGGATAATCGCACGATTTGTTAGAGGTGTTCCGATTCGACAAGTAAGACAAGAGGTGATTCTTCGCGGGCGAGTAGTGTTAAGGGAATTTGACCAAGGGCACTTTAGTGGAGATACATGAGGACATTAGTAGGACTTTGTATGTGATACGCTGGATTTAGAAAGTACTCAGTCTTAGAGTTGAGTGAGGTAAGGGAACCCTAGGGTCTAGAGTGTGTGGCATACTACTATCTCTAGGATTGACTCAACTCGTTCCAAGACTTATGAGTATATGGTATACTATTGAGTGGGTTCAAGTAATGGTTAGATGGTGGCGGTGAATGTGATCTGATAGAAATTAAGGAATTGAAGGGTCAAGAAAAGGTATAGTTGATTGAGAATAGGTAGGAATAAGGTACATCTTCGGGATTACTTGGGTCAGTATGGAGTGTGGTATTTTTGTCTTGCATCTTTTAGATGAGGTGTGATTGTTGAGCACACATAAAGGAGGAAGTCTACAGAAATGGACTAAGTGATATGATGATGTTCCGTGAGATTTCGTGATCAGCGACTAGTGAGAAGCAAATTTCAGGTAACCGACATGTTAAGGCTTATGGGAAGTGGCTTGTCTGGTACCCAGTTGGGTAATTTTGTAGCTCTCTTCAATGGATGAGCTAGTGTGGTTTAACGGAAAGGAATTTTGGGAATCTCTATAATTTAAAGGATAGAATTATATTTTCTAGATGAGACCGTATTTGTGGTAACGTATTATGGTGTAAGTATTGTTAACTGGATAGCTTGGGTGTTATACTCCGTATTTTGTACGTTGGAATATTCTAAGTTGGTTGCGACGAATTTGTCACACCCTAACCTTATTAAGGTGTGATGGGCACCCGACCCTTACTTAGGGCCGAGCGAACCCTCAGACTCTTACCGCATACAAAATCACGCCAATTTTTTTTTTTTTTATCAAGGAAGATGAAATACATAGCAAAATTTTCAGCAATCTCTTTTCGCGTAGCCTTTAAATCGAACAACTCTATAACTATACAAAATTTCATTACATAACATAGACCGACATATCAGCTGATAGAACTGCATACAGACTGATAACCAATACCCATGACGCTGTCTGCAAAGTCTCTAACATCCATCCAGAAGACATATCATACAAACTCTGACTCGGCGACACTCCAGGAGCAAATGGAGCTGCCAATCCAACTGGAGCATCTTCTATAATGGCTGCTAATCATCTGGGAGTACCTGCGCGGCATGAAACGCAGCCCCCGAAGAACAGGGGGGTCAGTACGGAAAATGTACCGAGTATGTAAGGCATGAGATACAGAACAGGGAATCATAGCCAAACAAAAGTGGAAACTCTACAGAACCGGTAAGACTGTGAAAAGTCATCAATACGTTTTCTTTCGCGTAACAGAGTAGTAGATATCAAATCATAATTCAGGTATATATACATATACATACTTATGCACATAACGTGTCCCGGCTCTTTAGTGAGGGACTCGGTGAATAAGGTCAGGCATATCAGTATCACGTACCCTTTTATACATATAACGTGTCCCGGCCCTGCTGTGAGGGACTCGGTAAATGGAATCACATATATCAATATCATGTATAGCATATGCATATAACGTGTCCCGGCCCTTTATTACGGGACTCGGTGGATAGAATCATGTATAGCAGAATCATATGTCATATCAAATGTCATGCATGTATGTAACGTGTCCCGCCCGCCGGAGGGACTCGGTGGATAACATGTCCCGGCCCTTCGTCAAGGGACTCGGTAAAGGGGATCCGATCCCGGATCTGGCGCCATCGTCATATACGTGTCCCGGCCCTCTACTGGTGGGTCTCGGTGAACAATGCAGTGGAGTACGCACGAGAACCTGTCCTGGCCCGGGCTCAGTGAATAGACATACCAAAACTTGCACGAACAGAGTAGTGCGAAACCATATGCATACAAATCAAGACTCAGTACATATACACACTTACCGTCATCCGAAGACTCAATAGAATAATCGTACGTGCTGTCGTCTGACAACCAAAACATCAGAGTTTACAGAAGATATTCCTATCAGAATGTTCGTAGCAAATTATTCATAACAGATTACTCATATCATCATTCTTATCTCAGAGTACATACCGAGATCAGAACACTCTTGTCGGAATACTTTTAACAGAACACTTATATCAGAACATCCATATCAGAATGCTTTTATCCCAATACTTATGTCAAAATACTTGTATAAAAATACTTATGTCAAAGTACTTATCTCATAATACTTATAGTAGAATACTTTTATCAACACACTTATATCAGATTATTCATAACAGATTTCTTATCTCAAGTCGCATACTCACATCAGAATATTCACATCAAAGTGCTTATATCGAAATACTTATATTAAAATATTCTATCAGTATACTTATACCCAAATGCTTATATTAAAATGCTCAAATCAGAATGTTCATATCTGGATACTTATATCTGAATTGGAAGTACTCATATCGGATTACTTGTACCGGAATATTTATATCAGAATAGTCGAATCAATGTACTCATATCGGAATTTCTAGATGCTTGTATTAGAGGATGCATAGGGATCTTAACGAACTTGAAACAATAGCCAAAGGTTCCCTTTAATCATCGTGTAAAAATAAGTCAATTAGGACAATAGGATAGGAATCGAGAATAGTGGGCCCACCTCAAGCCAACGGAGGTGGTGTACACAAATTACACACATTAAGCTTTAAAGAATCATTTATGGGAGTTTTAGTGAAATCCGGTTCGCGTTGGGCAAGTTGTGGGGGCTTGGGCGTTTATTTCAACAAAGCATGAAAAACCTGATTCAATTCTATTGAATGGAAAAGTGTCAAATTCAAGCTCGGGTTTCTAAGAACAGAGTTGTCCCCGAGGCTCGTTTTCAAACTTATTAGGTCTAAGACATGCCAAAAGAAGGAAAAGTGAAGCCTTACATACCTTTTCCGCTCCTTACGCTACTCCAAATTCAAATTCCAAACGCTCCAAAATCTACAAATGGTCATGTTTACCAAACATTGATTAGAGCCTTTAGAAATTGAATCTTAAAGTATCAATTGTCTACAGAAATTTGGGCAGCATTTCCCCTGTAAATGCGCCATCCCCGAGAATTCAACTCGGCCAAAAACACAACAACGGCAAATCCGAGAATTTAACTCGGCCACAATATCAACAATCGATTCAAAACGCATACTAGTATTGGCAACTTCGTTCTACAATTTGCACGGAATCTCTATTTTATTCAATTCACATTGTTCATACATTCAAATTCTAATCCAAGATCATGCAACATCATTCGGACGTATTTCACTCAATCCACAACTATTCAAATTTTTTCCACCAATACATACTTCACCCGAAATTCCCACAAGTGCAACAAAACTTCGACAACACATTTCTTGCTCCCAAATTCATAGACTATGCCAACGACAAACATGCTAACAACATTGTCTTCACAATCAAAGAGACAACACCAAGATCACATTGGCTTCAAATCAGCCCGTAACCATTCCAGCATCAATTTAAATCATCGAATTCTCATTTTCGTCATAGAATACATGTCAACAATAATCAAAGCATTACATAGAAGTTTATTCATTTTTCCTACACAACATATATACCACACGGCCAAGCTCCAACATCTACAACTTCAACTAACATCATCACACTTTCATTATCAACATAGAATTCACAACAACAACAATTAAAACACTACATAAAAATCATTGAATCATTGGTCCTACAATCACCCATGCACACGGCCACACCCCTATGTCCATATTTCCATGAATTTCATTCACTTCTACACACCACAACATTCACAAGCCATACATAACACATAAAAGGGCATGAATTCTCACCTTTGCTCTTCAACTTCTCCACTTGACTAGAATGCGGAAACGACGAAACGGATGACTTATCTTCCAAAACAATTATACCACGTTGTAGAGGACCCTTTAATTAGTAGAGATACATGAAGAAATAAATTTTTTGGACAAGATTTCCCATGGCCAAATTTCTATGGGGTTGGCCGAATGGCCTCCCCTTTGTTTTCTCTCTTCTTTTGTTTGGTTATTCTTGAAATTTTTAGATGAAAATGATGCATGGCCCCTTATTTATTTACTAGTCTTGAATTAAATCAAGACTTGGGCTTGGGCCTTTTTTTTCATGCCATGGCCGGCCACCTCTTAAACTTGGGCCTCCTTTCTCTTATTTTTTTTTGAGCCCAATTAATTGGCTAATATTGTAATTCATGAAACAAAATTTTTTCAAATTCCAATTTTGCCCTTAGCCTCCCTCGGCATTTTTCGCATCAATATTTCTCATGAACAACTCATATACCAAACAAGATCAAAATATAGCCTCGTCCTTATCCTGTCACAATTGTTTCAAATTTTTCGAAAGTGCAAAGTACGGGACATAACAGAATTATGGACAAGACTTTTAATTTTCGGTTTTGTTGATTTTTGTTTTAATGCACAAGTTGCACATTCATCTTTCCATTGGTATGGAATGTTAAGGGTAAATTTGGAATAACGAAAAATTTGGGGTAAAAAGTGAATTGTGGAAAGTTGAGCATTTTATGAGAATTTGGGGCTAGAAGTGAAATTTTAGAAATTTGATATTTCATGAAAATGGCCATATGTGGCCATGTGTGGGTGTGGGCCATAGGGCCACATGTGTGAATTATATATGTAGAGAAAGATGACTAATTTAATCATCTTCATCATTTGCACACCTAGAAAGTTCAAGAGAAATGGAGAAAAAAAAGGAGGAAAAACGGCCAAGATTTGGCCGAACTTATAGCCCCATGAAATTGATCATGGAAAATTCTTTTCTTCAAGCTTTCCCACGAATTGAAAGGCCCTCGTTAACGTAGAGTAGTTGGTAGAGCAAGCAAAGCGCTCGTTTTTGCGGAATATAGTTCTAGCCGAGGGAGCACTAGGTGGAAAAAGGTATGGTTCAATCTTATTTTTCATGGCTCATGGATGATTTGTACATGTTGTAATAGGTATAAATGAATAAAGTTCATGAAATTGTGGTGTTGAAGTTGGCCGTATATGTTGAGGTTTGGCCGTGTATGTGTAGTGTTGAATGGAAGTGAAGAACTAAATTTATTTAGTATGTTTGGATTATTGTGTTGTGGATTCTATGGTGCTAACGAAAGTTTAATGGTTCAAATTGGAGTTATAGTTGTTTGTAGCTTGTTATGGAATTTTTATATATAGTTTCTTGAAGTTATGAAAGTAATGTTGTGAAAGTGTGGATTGTTGGTATAGTTTATGAATTTGGAAGGAAGAAAATGTATTGTTGTTGTTCTTATGGAAATTTGAGGTTTCGGGTGGAGTAGAGCATTAATTGGATTGTTTGAAATATTGTGCGGGTTGTTGGAAATGTTCTTGAATTGTGTTTGAATGGTTTTGGATTGGTATTTGAATATGCGATCGTTGATATTAGTTTGAATGTATGAAGTTGAATTGAATATGCATGAATGTCACCGAATTATATAGAAAGGAGTTATGAATGTTAGAATGCATTTGGAATTGCTTATTGATACTGTTGATGTGGTTGTTGGTATTGTTGTTGGATATTTGGCCGAGTTGAATTCTCGGTGTCATTGAATTTACAGGGGAAATGCTGCCCAAATTTCTGTAAATAAAGTGTGAGCTTAAAATGGGATTCCGAGGTGCCTATGACTAATGTATGGTGTATAATGACGTGTTGTAGATTTTGAGAAGCCGAGACTTGAATTTTGATTAGCTTAGGAAGCAATCAAGGTATGTAAAGCTTACCCTCCCTTCCTTTTGGCATGTCCTAGACGCATGTAAGTTATGATGTATTATGAGCTTCGGGAGAAATTCTATTCGTAAAATCCGAGCATGTTGACGATGCTTATTTGCTTCTTGATGTTGGCACCTTTATCTGGTCAAGCCATGGTTCATATGTCTTTGTATGATTGCTTACCAATGTTGCATAAAAAGTTTTGTTTTCAAAAGAGTTTTGTAACTACGAACGTCCGTAACTTTCACAGATAGAACCGGATGGCTTTGATATGCTCGTAAATGATTCCCTAACGTATGATGACTATGACTTTCGTAGGCGGGCCCGGATTGGGTTGAAGCTCGTCCGTGGGTCCCGCGACTTTCTTTTGTATAGTTCGGATGGCTTTTTGAAAGAATTCAATATGACTATCTTTCCGACCCCTGAGTATGATTACTTATTTATCGGTTGACTCTGAAATAAGGATTTTTATGTATGTGATTTTGATACGTGACTATGGTTTCTGCAATTCGGTTTCATACGTTCCCGAGTGATATTCGGAAGAAAATCTGATTTGACTGCTGTTTTGGTTTATAAATAATGGTTCGTTTTGATTAACCTATTGAGTCTTTGAAAACATTTTAAACTGTATTTGGTTACTTGCGATTCTGCTCGCGCATTCTGTTGTCACATTTTTCGCCAAGTCCCGAGCCGGTTATGTATCGTGCGCCCTATATGATATGCTGGAGTATGATGTGTCCGGTTCGCCGAGCCCCTCCGCTATAGGGCCGGGTACCGGTATGTGTGATATTACCGCTGGATACTTGACCGCGGTATGTGTGATATTACCGCTGGATACTTGACTGCGGTATGTGTGATATTACCGCTGGATACTTGACCGCGGTATGTGTGATATTGATTGCTGGGTACTTGACCGCGGTATGTGTGTATGTGACATTGGCCGCTGGGTACTTGACCGCGGTATGTGTATATGTGGTATGTGTATATGTGGTATGTGATATGTCATAATATAATGATATGATCTTATTTGCCGAGTCCCTCACTGTAGGGCTAGGACACGATATGTGTGCATATGATATGTGATTTTGACGGATCATGATCGGTTAATGTGCTCATATAATTTGTTCTATTTTCTATATATATATATGAGACAAACGTTTTACAAAAGAAAGCTAAGCATTTTGGCACTCGGATTATCACATTTGTCTTATGTACCGCCTATGTATGATTTGTACTTCAGGTGCAAGCCCTTTGGTATTCTGGATTTTTTTTATGCTCATTTTCTGCACTCCTTACTTCGGTTATGATCTTATTTTCTGTATGCTACGCTTTACATGCTCAGTACATATTCCGTACTGACCCCCTTTCTTCGGGCCGCGTTTCATGCCGCGCGGTACCCACAACATGAGTAGATGACGTTAGCGGAAGACGTTCCAGCTGGATTGGCGAGCTCCATTTTCTCCGGAGTGCTGCCGAATCTGAGTGCTTTAGTATGGTATCTGAGATGTTGGTAGAGACTTTGCAGACAGTGTCGTGTGTGTGATATGTCCATTTTGTAAGCGACTATGTAAGCCGACGTATTATATGCATTATGTTACGAACTTCATATGTTTACAGATTTCATACGATGCTAGTTTCATTTGATTTGACAAAGATAAAAGGCATGTTTGTTTTCGAAAAGAAAAAAAATCTTCATTACGTACTTGTGTCATGTTTTGCGGGCCCAGTATGGTTATGAGTGTTACGAGAGTTAGCGGGTTCGCTCGGCCTTAAGTAAGGGACGGGTGCCCATCACACCCTGTCGAAAATTAGGGTGTGACAAATTGGTATCAGAGCAGTTCGTCCTAGGGGTTGTACGCAAAGTCGTGTCCAAGAGAGTCTTATTTATGGTGTGTTGCGCGCCACACTTATAAACAGGAGGCTACGGGGCATCTAGGGTGGTTATGCTTCTTTCATATCTGAGATCGTGCCATAGAGCCAAGCTATAGGAAATGAGATTTCTTGCACTAACCTTTGGTTTCAGCAGAAGAATTAAATTGATGGAAGAAAACGATTGATGATGTTGGAAGTTACAAAGTACGCAGGTAAGCAAAGGTATGAAAGATATATGTTGAGAAATATAACGAAGTTGTGATTGAAATACAAGTTGAAGATTAAAGGGGGAAAGTAAACAAGAAAGTGTAACAGGTGCCATTTGAGTTGGGCATACGAGGTATGTTTATCATTTGTGTACTGTTGATGATATTGGGAGCCCTGTGTGGCTGCGATATGATATGATACGTATATATATATATGTTGGCCCTGTGAAGCGTTGTTGGTATTTACTGCGTGCAGGTTTTGAGATAGTAACAATTACAGAGGAAACTCTGCCGAAATTTTCCCAGAAATAAAGAGAGAATGAGATATGGGTCTGTGATATGCTTTGAAAGGTTGTGTCAATAGTAAGGGTAAGATTTGGCCAAGTTGCAAGTACGGCTGATTTTGAAAAATAAGTTAATAGCTGAATTGATGGTAATGGTAATCGGAGATCGATACCGATATGGTAAAAAAGAATTTGGAAAGGGTTTGTGATAGTAAGAGATGATTTAGAAGAGGTTGGCCGGAAAAAAAAAGAAGGGGGGGTTAAGTTTGGAAAGCGTCAACATAATGAAATTTGGGAAGGAAAGAAAGTGAGTAAATGAAAGGCAAAGAGGATCAAAAATGTCGGAATAAAAGTGCCGCCTAAGTGAGACCGGAAATACGGGAATAGGGCAAAATATAATTGGGTGATAGTGTAAGTATGCCCCTAAAGGGAGGAAGCGAGTGCGAGAGATGCAAGTGTAAGATAAAGAAATGATACGAGATAATGTGCCTAGAATGTTATAAGTTGAGTAAGAGGGAATTACAAGAAGGAAAAGTTTAAATCGGGATCCTTAAGACCTCATACGGCAAGTTGAACATTCGAGGATGAATGTTCTAAAGGGGGAAAGGATGTTATACCCCGTATTTTGTACGTTGGATTATTCTAAGTTGGTTGCGACGAATTATGGACAAGACTTTTAATTTTTGGTTTTGTTGATTTTTGTTTTAATGCACAAGTTGCACATTCATCTTTCCATTGGTATGGAATGTTAAGGGTAAATTTGGAATAAGAAAAAATTTGGGGTAAAAAGTGAATTATGGAAAGTTGAGCATTTTATGAGAATTTGGGGCTAAAAGTGAAATTTTGGAAATTTGATATTTCATGAAAATGGCCATATGTGGCCATGTGTGGGTGTGGGCCATAGGGACACATGTGTGAATTATATATGTAGAGAAAGATGACTAATTTAATCATCTTCATCATTTGCACACCTAGAAAGTTCAAGAGAAATGGAGAAAAAAAAAAAAAGGAGGAGAAACGGCCAAGAGGTCGGCCGAACCAGCCCCATGAAATTGATCATGGAAAATTCTTTTCTTCAAGCTTTCCCACTAATTGAAAGGCCCTCGTTAACGTAGAGTAGTTGGTAGAGCAAGCAAAGCGCTCGTTTTTACGGAATATAGTTCTAGCCGAGGGAGCACTAGGTGGAAAAAGGTATGGTTCAATCTTATTTTTCATGGCTCATGGATGATTTGTACATGATGTGATAGGTAGAAATGAATAAAGTTCATGAAATTGTGGTGTTGAAGTTGGCCGTATATGTTGAGGTTTGGCCGTGTATGTGTAGTGTTGAATGGAAGTGAAGAACTAAATTTATTTAGTATGTTTGGATTGTTGTGTTGTGGATTCTATGGTGCTAACGAAAGTTTAATGGTTCAAATTGGAGTTATAGTTGTTTGTAGCTTGTTATGGAATTTTTATATATAGTTTCTTGAAGTTATGAAAGTAATGTTGTGAAAGTGTGGATTGTTGGTATAGTTTATGAATTTGGAAGGAAAAAAATGTATTGTTATTGTTCTTATGGAAATTTGAGGTTTCGGGTGGAGTAGAGCATTAATTGGATTGTTTGAAATATTGTGCGGGTTGTTGGAAATGTTCTTGAATCGTGTTTGAATGGTTTTGGATTGGTATTTGAATATGCGATCGTTGATAGTAGTTTGAATGTATGAAGTTGAATTGAATATGCATGAATGTCGCCGAATTATGTAGAAAGGAGTTATGAATGTTAGAATGCGTTTGGAATTGCTTATTGATGTTGTTGATGTGGTTGTTGGTATTGTTGTTGGATATTTGGCCGAGTTGAATTCTCGGGGGTCATTGAATTCTGGGGGAAATGCCGCCCAAATTTCGTAAATAAAGTGTGAGCTTAAAATGGGATTCCGAGGTGCCTATGACTAATGTATGGTGTCTAATGACGTGTTGTAGATTTTGAGAAGCCGAGACTTGAATTTGGATTAGCTTAGGAAGAAATCAAGGTATGTAAAGCTTACCCTCCCTTCCTTTTGGCATGTCCTAGACGCAAGTAAGTTATGATGTATTATGAGCTTCGGGGGAAATTCTATTCGTAAAATCCGAGCATGTTGACGATGCTTATTTGCTTCTTGATGTTGGCACCTTTATCTGGTCAAGCCATGGTTCATATGTCTTTGTATGATTGTTTACCAATGTTGCATAAAAAGTTTTGTTTTCAAAAGAGTTTTGTAACTACGAACGTCCGTAACTTTCACAGATAGAACCGGATGGCTTTGATATGCTCGTAAATGATTCCCTAACGTATGATGACTATGACTTTCGTAGGCGGGCCCGGATTGGGTTGACGCTCGTCCGTGGGTCCCGCGACTTTCTTCTGTATAGTTCGGATGGCTTTTTTAAAGAATTCAATATGACAATCTTTCCGATCCCTGAGTATGATTACTTATTTATCGGTTGACTCTGAAATAAGGATTTTTATGTATGTGATTTTGATACGTGACTATGGTTTCTGCAATTCGGTTTGATACGTTCCCGAGTGATATTCGGAAGAAAATCGATTTGACTCGCTGTTTTGGTTTATAAATAATGGTTCGTTTTGATTAACCTATTGAGTCTTTGAAAACGTTTTTAAGCGTATTTGGTGACTCGCGATTCGCTCGCGCATTCTCGTTGTCACATTTTTCGCCAAGTCCCGAGCCGGTTATGTATCGTGCGCACTATATGATATCTTGGAGTATGATGTGTCCGGTTCGCCGAGCCCCTCCGCTATAGGGCCGGGTACCGGTATGTGTGATATTACCGCTGGATACTTGACCGCGGTATGTGTGATATTACCGGTGGATACTTGACCACGGTTTGTGTGATATTACCGCTGGATACTTGACCGCGGTATGTGTGATATTACCGCTGGATACTTGACCGCGGTATGTGTGATATTGACCGCTGGGTACTTGACCGCGGTATGTGTGTATGTGACATTGGCCGCTGGGTACTTTACCGCGGTATGTGTATATGTGGTATGTGATATGTGATAATATGATGATATGATCTTATTTGCCGAGTCTCTCACTAGAGGGCCGGGACACGATATGTGTGCATATGATATGTGATTTTGACAGTCTGGATCATGATCAGTCGGTTAATGTCAGCTCATATGATTTGTTCTATTTTCTATATATATGAGACAGAAACGTTTTACAAAAGAAAGCTAAGCATTTTGGCACTCGGATTATCACATTTGTCTTCTGTACCGCCTATGTATGATTTGTACTTCAGGTGCAAGCCCTTTGGTATTCTGAATTTTTTTTATGCTCATTTTCTGCACTCCTTACTTCGGTTATTGTTACACCTTGAAAATTCCCCTTAAGCGTATAGTGAATAGACTAATGAGGGGTACGATGTAGACAAAGTTTGGACAAGTAAGAACTAGTATGTGATGATGCTAATTAAGAATTTCAAAGGCATTAGACTTGAGGAAAGAAAGTTGTTAAGAGAAGCGAGACTTAAGTTAGTGTATCGGACGAGAATTATGAGCATTGAGTTAATGATGTCCTAATGATGTCCTAAGAAAGAGTTATAACGCCCCTTCGAATGATATTGAAGTGTTGAACAAGTGTTAAGAAGGTTCCATAAGGATCGGAGATCAAACGAGTCGACGAAACAAAACTCGAAGCCCCCGGCAAACATACGGCCGTAGACATGCGCGTATAAAATCCTGCCGTATGTCCAGCCGTAGATTTGACCCGTAATGGCACGAGGCTGGACCAATTATACGGTCCAACATACGGTCGGTATGTTTTATACGGACCGTATGTTGGTCCGGTATAATTCCGTCGGGCCGAATTCCATTTTATGTAAGGACCATTCTCCATTTC